>NC_141153.1:3361875-3522500 GCF_053477565.2 Lygodium microphyllum | reverse complement strand
GAGTCTATGGATTGCTTGAGAGATACACACCATCTCTTAACTATGTCATGGTTATAGATTGTGGTGAGCCTTCATACTATGCTAATGTTTTGATTAAGGATGAGAGTCATAAGTGGATGAATGCTATGTAGTTAGAGATGGACTTGTCATGTTCTGTGAGCTTGACCTCGGAATGATTGGATACACTTTTATTATTTTAAGAAGCTCAACGTGCACAATACTAATGACTAGTTCCTTACTAGTTCTCACTCAGCCTACTCACATGATGGATATATACAAGATGGAAGAACACACTCATCTATGCTTATCTCCTTCATTGTAGTCCATGTATTGGCTTGCCTCATTCCCGATCCAAGCACATGCTCATTTGCCTTCATTATCACTTTCTTATTGCTATGATGGAGAGGAGACACCTATAATGAGCTCGAGGAGATGAAGAGAAGAAGATGGATTCCTATATCATGTCCTTTACCCTCTTGCACTCTCAACTCATGTGCTCTTGCTTACGATGAATACTCACCATGACAAGATGGAGAAGAGAAGATATCATGCAAAGAGCTTCACACTCCATGTCCCTCACTCTCTTACAAGCTCTCAGCTCCCTCTCCTTTACTCACTCTCAAGGCAACAAGTTGCAAGAAATCAAGAAAGCAAAGTTTGCACACACATGAATAGCTTTTTCTACACATATGAAATCAAGAAAGAAAAGTTTGCACACACACGAATAGCTTTTCCATTATTCTTCATCCTATTTGCACATGAAATTTAGGGTTAAGGTCCCCCATCTCCATTGGCCATCTTGCCCCTTTTGTGCCCTTTTTGATAGGCCATGGCTCTTATTTTATGATGTAGGTCTTAGTCTTGATTAGAAATTTCACTAATATAAGCTATAACTTCAAAGTGCTAGTTGATTTTTACAATTTTCCTAGCTCTCAACAAAATAATAAAATAAAATTTACAAAAAAATCTATTACCAATAAATTGTAGGTCAATTTTTCATTTTCATCTAACATCATCCCCTCCTAGATGAGTGCTAGTCCCATGGCACTTACACCAAAAGTATAATGCTATTGTTAGCGAGAGGCATTGGGGCATCTAATGAGGGGTCTTGGTAGGGAACAATGGTGTGTTGATGCAAAGGATCTGAGGAGTGGTCTCAGTGTGGTGGTGTTGAAGAGCTTACTATTGGGTAGGTTGTCTTGAAGAGGGAAGGAGTATTGATGTAGAGGAACTAAAAAGTGGGCTTAGAGTGGTGGTGTCAAAGAACTTGATGCTAGATAGGTTGTCTTGAAGAGGGAAGGAGTATTCATTGGTCAATGTTTGAGGGATCATGATGGTTCCAAGCCACCAATGTTGATGGAACTTGAGGCTTCTTTTGCACCTATTAAGTCACTTGTGCTCTATCTACATGATGTGTCTACCTTACTTGTGCAATGGTTTGTACGTGTGCAAGTGCAATAGGGAGTTGGATGGAAATCCAAGTAAAGTTAGAATGTTGTCCCACACTTGAGGACCTAGTTGGTGAGAGGTTGTGGTTTTGTGCTATTCTTAGGGTGGAAGGTCATATAAGCATGGGATATCATGCCCTTGATGTGCCCAAGGTTTTTACATGGGGGAGTGGGCTAGGGTGTTATCTTAGGTGTAGTGAGGGTGCAATGTGCTTTTCTATTTTTTTCTTTCTTTTTCTTTTTCTTTCTCTTTTCTCTTCTTCTTTTTGGGTACAATAAATAAACCGAGTACAAGTGACAGAATAAGAGGAGATACATCACTCAAGGAGTGGCCTAAGTCTATGCTGAAGAAGTTTGTTGTTGATGAGAAGATATTCTTTAATTGATTCTCATAGTTGTAGTGATGATTTTGGATAGAAGGGATGCATGGTGAACCTACTATCCACCATGTCCTCCAATAATTGGATAGTGTCCAAACTGTTGGCAATAGTAGGGTGGCTCAGAGGTGAAGGTGGACAATTACCATTCGATCGATTCTTACATTTACATTAAAAAATGGTGGTAGCCTATCTTCATAGTTCATACAATGTTATTAGTTGTTATAGAAGCTCCACAAGGAGTCTGATGTAACTATGAGTAGTGATAAAGGATGGATCAGGGTAGTTAGTAAATTCTTTTACAACATAGTCAAAATAAGAAACTAGATTAGTGGGCTAAAATTTTGTCAGTGTGGGTCACTTTGATGTTGGGAATCTTTAGGAAGTTATACGTACCATGTTTATTCTCTTGGTACTCTTGGCCGTGCCTCCATGCATAGGGGCAGTAGAGAAGATTTTCTCATTCTTCTTTCCATGAGTAAATAAAGGCTTTTCCCTCTTTTTGTTTTCTAGAATGGGATAGTGTCATTTTGGTAAGCCTGGCCATACTTCTCTTGGATTTATTTTTAGGTATCTTCTCCTGTTTGCTTAAGCTTTGTAGGAGTTCTTATTTCATTGCAATATTTTTAGCTATTCATATGAGCAGTCGTATTGTGTCTAAGGGAAGTGGTCTTTTGAACCTACTCTCTTCATTAACTTTGAAATTTAACACTATGGAAGATTTGGTATCCTGCTTCTCTTGGTATGTTTGCACAATCTCTTTTAGGTTTTCTTCCTCTTCCTATGGTAGACACTCAAGAGGAATGGTATGTTCTAGTACCTTCTATGATTAAGCTCTCAATGTTTGAATTTTGTTGATTTTTTGAGTTGGGTGTGGGCTACAGTGGAGGAACTTGTGATAACCCAATGCTCATCGTTCAACCGTTGTATCCCCCCCCCCCCCCCCCCCCATGCATGGCTCCTTTAACTTTAGGTATTTCTCTTCTTCTATAGATAATTTTTATGACTTCCCTTTATTAATTTCTGGTCACTAAGGCATATTAATAGGGGACATCATGACAATGGATGGCTCTAAATTGATGGGAGAGGTTGACATGGGTGTTTCGAGCTATATGAGACCTACAACTTTTAGCTCATGCTCCTCATATCCCTTATTCCTTAGGTGGCAAAATAGGTCTTCCTTGGTTTACTCCTCACTCACTAGATCGATCTCCTTAATTTTCTCCATGCTTTTCAAGGTGTTGGTGTCAAGATTGTGGGAGAGAAGGAAGGAGTCTCACTTGTAGCTTTCTTGCTTGCACAATGGGGGAATACACACAAGGATGGAGGCTGAAAACAGTTTTCCTCTTCTTAGTTGTGTAAGCCAAAAAGAACTCAAGTACATAGAAATAGAAGAACCCTATATATGGGTCTCAAACCAAACTCAACTAACTAAGGTGGCATACTAACTGAGCCACGAACTAGAGTAGATAAGGATAGCTGTCATCTAGCTATTATTCATAGGCGGTGTACCAACCGCATCTGCAACTGACAAGTCGGTGACATAAATGCACAATGGTCACCCTGGCATATCACGAGTGGAGCTCGATATCTCAACACTCCCCCTCGAGCTCAATCCCAATTCCTGCACACCAAGCAGGTCTATGAACTTGCGCAGTTTCTCTGCGTCCAATGCCTTAGTGAATATGTCAGCTACCTGATCCTCTGTGCTGACATAAACTAGATCAATAAGACCTAGTAAAACCCTCTCCCGCACATAGTGATAATGCACCTCAATGTGCTTTGTTCTAGCATGATAGACTGGGTTATTTGCCAAGTGTATACTACTCATGTTGTCACAATAAATGACAACTGGCCCATCTGTAGGCTGATGCATATCATAAAGTAGCTTATGCAACCAAGCTACCTCACATGCAGCCATTGCTGCACCCCTGTACTCAGCCTCTGTGCTTGACAAGGCAACTGTAGGCTGTTTCTTGCTGCTCCAAGTGACTGCAGCACTCCCAAAAGAGAACACATATCCACTGGTAGATCGTCTATCAGAAATACTACCAGTCCAATCAGCATCAGTGTATCCATGCAAATGTATCTGAACCCCAGTCTCATAAAATAGTCCATACTGCAATGTGGACTTCACATATCTGAGTATGCGTCTAGCCGCATCCAAATGTGGTTTCCTTGGAGCCTGCATAAACTGACTTACCAATCCAACAACATAGCTCAAATCTGGCCTGGTAATAGTCATATAAATCAAACTTCCTACTATGTGTCTGTACATAGTAGGGTCTTCGAGAAGCTCACCTGCATCTGCGCTCAACTTCACATTCTGCTCCAAAGGAACTGAAATAGGCTTACAGCCTGTCATTCCATATTTGGACAGCATGTCCAATCCATACTGCCTCTGCAAGAGCCATATCCCACTTGGTGATCTAATCACCTCAATGCCCAAGAAATAACGCAGCTCTCCCAAATCCTTCATCTCAAACTTTTGCTTCAATAGCATTTTCATATGAAGGATATCTTCATCACTATCACCTGTGATAATCAAATCATCAACATAAATAACTAGCAGTATAATACCTTTCTCTGTTTTTCTCACATAAAGTGAGAAATCTGCCTTGGAAATCTGAAAGGCAATAGTGACAAGATACTGCCCTATCTTGTCAGACCATGCTCTAGGTGCTTGCTTCAAGCCATACAAGGCTTTCTTCAACCTGCAAACAAACTCAGGATGAACAGCATGCACATAACCTGGTGGCTGCTCCATATAGACCTCTTCTAGCAAATCACCATGCAAGAAGGCATTCTTTACATCCATATGATGTAAAGACCATCCCTTTGATGCAACCATAGCAATGACTGCTCTTACGGTTGCCATCCTTGCAACCGGACTGAATGTTTCTTCATAGTCAATGCCATATGTTTGTGCATAGCCCTTGACTACTAATCTTGCCTTGTATCTGTTCATAGAACCATCTGCGTTGTGCTTCACCTTATAAATCCACTTACAGCCAATTGCATTCTTATCTTTAGGCAAAGGTACCAACTCCCATGTAGCATTTGCTTCCAAGGCATCCATTTCTTCATCCATGGCTTTCTTCCATTTTTCTTTTCCCATGGCTTGCTCAAAAGAAGTGGGTTCTGGTTCCTGTATCACTTTGACTATATATGCATAGTGAATGGCTGTAAATCCATCATATTTCAGCCTATCCACAGGATACCTAGCTCTGGTAGACCTACGCAAAGTAGGCTCACTTCCAGGTGCTCTCAAAACATCCTTGGTCTTCCTTACTCCAGGTGTAACAATAGAAGGAATACCCAACTCATCATCAATGCTCTGTTCTGAGCCACTGGATTCATCATCCACATAAGAGTGACCTACATTCACATCAAACATGGGCTGATCTACCTTCTCTTTTCCTTTTCGTGATACCTGCATACCACTATCTGCATTGCTTTGAGAAGATTCTCCTGATCTCAATCTGCCTGTCCATGGCGAAGAATGTGAACCACTGCTAGAGCACGCTCCAGGTCCGCTAATATCTTGTGACTGCTGCTGTGAATTCTGTGCAGCATTACCATTTTGTGCATCTACATTATCAATCACATTTACTGGTTTATACCAGCTACTCATCTCATCAAAAACAACATCTCTGCTCACTGTAAACTTACTAGTAGAAGGGTTATAGCATCTATACCCTTTCTGCTGCAAAGAGTAACCAATAAAGATGCACTTCTCAGCTTTTGGATCCAACTTGGATCTCAACTCATCTGGCACATGAACATAGGCAATGCAACAAAAAATTTTCAAATGAGAAATATCTGGTTTCCTACCAGTATACCTCTCCTCTGGAGTCATCCCATGTATTGCTACAGTGGGAGTCCTGTTCATTATGTAGACTGCTGTAGCAACTGCCTCAGTCCAATAAAAATCTGGCAGGTCTTTTTCATTGAGCATGGCATGAGATACCTCTCCAATATGCCTGTTTTTCCTTTCTGCAATTCCATTTTGTTGTGGGGTATGACTGCATGAATATTGCTGCTTTATGCCATGCTCCTGTAGGAACCTTGCAAACTCATTTGAGAGGTACTCTCCCCCTCCATCTGACCTTAGGCATTTTATTTGCAGGCCTGTTTCTTTTCAACCATAGCTTTAAGAGTTTTGAAATGCCCAAAAACTTCACTTTTCTTTTTCATAAAATACACCCAAACTTTTCTGCTATAGTCATCAATAAAAGTGACAAAATAATGACAGCCTCCAAGAGATGCAGCTTTAGTAGTCCACACATCAGAGTGGATTAATTCCAATGGCTTCTTACTCTCTTGAACATGTCTAGGAAATGGTTTCCTTGCCTATTTTCCAAACTGACAGGCTTCACATACCTTATGCATTTCTGCAACCTTGAATTTAGGCAATCCTGCAACAATATTTTGGGCCTGCATTGATTTAAGTCGTTGTACATTAACATGACCAATGCGTTTATGCCAGATATCAATATCTGCAACTACACTGGTCCCATGTGCAAACATTGCTGCACTCAATTCAGGCATGTCTGCATCCAAAGTAAACATTCTGCCCTTCTTCTTTCCTCTTGCTATCAAGCGACCTTTATTTTTCATATCCTCAACAAAGCATCCATGAGGATTAAATCTGACCTGCAAGCCCTGCTCAACCATTTGACTAACAAAAACCAGATTCTTGGTGATATTCGGGACATGAAATACATTTGACAGGTATTTCTTTTTCCCATCGTGCATAGACAAAGGAATTTTTCCAATCTGCACAATAGGATGTGTAGTATCATCACCAGTCTCCACAAATCCTGGTTTTTCCATTTTTCTTGCATCTTGTATCCATTCTACATGACCTGTCATGTGGTTTGATGCACCTGAGTCAACATACCACACTTTATTGCTTTCTTCTGCACTTGTCACATAATTATTCATGTGCTGCACCATAAACAAATGCTCATTTCTGTCATCACCCTGTCTACTAGAAGATGCATAATTTCCTTGTTGCAATTTTCCATCCATGATGTCATTCTGCTTTTTATAGCAGTCTTTAGCCATATGACCCATTTTACCACAGTAGTAACATTCAACATTGCTGTTTGCATTTTGGCCTCTTTGCCATCCACCACGATCTCTTTGGCTCCCCCTGCCTCTAGAGTTAGCACGTCCTCCTCCATAGGACTGGTTTTCTTGAGTCTGCTGCATATTCTGATTTCTACCACGGCCTCCAGATCGGCCTCCTCTACCTCTGCCTCTACCTCTTTCAGCATTTGAGTAGAAGACAATTTCTTTTGAAGTTCCTCCTGAAGAGGATGCACCACCATTTCTCTGCTCCTTAGAAATTAGAAGAGCAATCAACTCCTCAAAATCAGGAAATCTTTCATGAATTGAAATGGATGTCTGAAACTGTGCATACTCCTTTCCTAGACCATTCAAGGTCACAGAAACTAAATCATCATCTTCCACTGGCAACCCAATGGAAGCAAGTGCATCTGCAATCTTCTTCACCTTCATGTGGTAGTCATTGATGCTCATACTTTCTCTTTGCACATTATGCAACTCTTGCTTGAGCTGCATTTTCCTGGCTTGTGTATTTGTGCTATATATTTTTGACAAAGTATCCCATGCCTCCTTTGGCGTACTTGCATCCTGAATATGCACAATCATAGAGTCTGAAATACTGATAGACAGCCAGTACATAACTTTCCTGGCTCTCTCATGCCATGCTTTAAATGCCTGCATTTGCTGTTGATTGGGAACATCAGGAAGAACTGGTTCTTCTTCATTTCCTACAACAAATTCCCAATATCCTTTTTCCATAAGGAAATTCATCATTCTAAACTTCCATGCTTGGAAGTTGTTCTTGTCAAGCTTTTCAGTTACAATCTGTGAAAGAGAATCAGACGCCATTACAGACCACTGCAAAAGATTCTGTCACTGCAAAAAACACAGCTTCACCCTCACAAGGGCAAATCTGCAAAACTGGCAAAAGCGGTATTTGACCACATAGTCACTTCCTAGTGACGATTTTGCATAAACAGGAACCAAGGATGATTCTGTAACTCCCAATGTCTCTGCACACAAGCATACGATGCAATTTCTGTGGTAACTTTTTACCGACCTGTAGAACAGTGGTCGCACAGCATAAAACATGGCCTTTTCCTGAGTGCGTGCAGAAAACTTCCGCCTCCAAAACAGGCCCCGAAATGGTGTCAAATCAGAAAAACAGGGCCACCATGGGCTAAAGCCCGATCCCGCAGCATATACTGCCCTCTTACTTCACCGCGAAGGGCGTCTCAACCTGAGACAATGCACTCTTGCACTTTCCGACTGTGCTACCTGCAGAGACTTGCTCCCAAAAACAGAAGAATGAAAGCAACACTGGTCTTCTTACCAGAACACCGCGAATTTGGCTTGCTTTCTTGAGCTCCTTACCACGAACAAGGCTCTGATACCATGTCAAGATTGTGGGAGAGAAGGAAGGAGTCTCACTTGTAGCTTTCTTGCTTGCACAATGGGGAATACACACAAGGGTGGAGGCTGAAAACAGTTTTCCTCTTCTTAGTTGTGTAAGCCAAAAAGAACTCAAGTACATAGAAATAGAAGAACCCTATATATGGGTCTCAAACCAAACTCAACTAACTAAGGTGGCATACTAACTGAGCCACGAACTAGAGTAGATAAGGATAGCTATCATCTAGCTATTATTCATGGGCGGTGTACCAACCGCATCTGCAACTGACAAGTCGGTGACATAAATGCACAACGGTCACCCTGGCATATCACGAGTGGAGCTCGATATCTCAATAGTTGGAGGTCAATCCTAGTTGAGCTTTAAGTTCTTCTGGGTCATCGATGTGTGGGGTATGGACCATTAATGCTGCCTCTTTAAAGAGCTCTTTGTTGCTTGGCCATGACAAACTTATAAGCCTCTAATTCCACTTTGCGTTGGCTTTCATTGAATAATGTTGCATCTAGCTCATTGGAAAGTTTCATTAGGGTTGGTTCCATCTTTGTAGTTCATTCTCTACTTGGCCAATAGCTTTTATCAAGCTTGAAGAGATCACTTTCTATAATCCTACATATGCACCCTTTCATTGCCCCTATGCTTGTTGATGCTCTATTTTCTGATTTTCATGTAATCTAGTTTTAGTTCTTTCTTGTTTCAACTTGAGGGAAGTCCATTTTTGGTTTATGCTCGTATTAACTTTTTGTGCATTTTTTAAATGTCTTCCTCCTTGACTCTAAGTGCTTCATCTTTTTGTTTGAGCTCAAAGTCTTTCTCCTATAGCTCCAATTCCTTCTTCTTAATATGAATTTGGAGGTCAATCACTTGTTTTTTTTACACAACTAGAAACTTTATTTAAGTTTCTTGAGTTTGATCTCATCTTTTATGTAGATCCTCTCTCATTGCTATGGCTTCAGCTTTATCCCTTTTGAGCTCGTCACATAGTCATTCCAAAGCTTGCACCCTACTTGTTGCACTCTATCCTTCTATAGGTGGTTCATGGGTGATTTTGGATGATTCTTCTGTGTGTAGCCTCTTATCTTAACTTATGGTTGTGGTTTTTTTGCCTTTGTGAGATCATCAATTTGTGCTTTCACACTCCCCAAATGAATCATTAACTCAGGAAGAGACATTGACTTAGATTATAGTGATTCCTTTGAGATTGTTTCTTTTCCTTTGTATGATCTCATTCTCTATCTAGATTTGTGATACTTGCTAAGAGGTTGATTGATCTTTTCACGTAGGACCTCCTCAAGGGAAGCCTTAATTGCTCACTCATTTTCTTCTTGGCTCTACTTCATTTTGGCCTCTAATTTTTTCCAATCTTTTCTTAATCTCTTCTTTGTAGCTCTTATGATCACTTATTGCTCTTCTATTTCTCCTTCATCTGATTATCTTGATGATGATGATGAGCTAAGCTCAATCTCTTCCCTTTGTTTATTTTTTTGTTTTATGGCTCATCAATAGGATTTGAAATTTTAACTTTCTACCTCTAGATCTTCTCCTTTTCTTAGGTGCTATGTTCCCCTATAGTCTCTTGTGGTGGTTGTTGTTGTTGGGCTACAAACATTGATGGCATAATGTCTTGCAAGGGTATACCCATACTAATTGTGTCAGTGCATTTCCATAGTTGATAATAGTGTCACATGCCTCTGTGTAATTTAGCTTTAGATTGGGATCTTTCATGAGAACTTTACAAGCCTTAGCTAAGGACTCTATTACACATTCTGGCCAGAGGGAATTTAAAACTCGATCGACAATATTCTTGTTATTTAAGTGAAGAGGTGACAGAACAATATTCTTGTGCTTATGACTTGAAGCTCCTCATCTGCAATGGATTTCGATAGCACTCCTTCACTATTGATGACCATGTTATCCCATGTTTGTGCAACCTCTGATGTTCTCTCTTTCCCATTGTATTTGCCCAATTTAGCTTTCATGTCAAAAGTGTCTTCTATCAATTGTGGATTGAGCTCAAAATGTATTGTCCTCTCGACATCCATGTCACCTTGTTTTATAGCATAGGAGAACTTGCTAGATTTGGTGTCTAGATGGTAATTTCTGAGAAGGGCTTAGCATGCCATGAAGTAAACATTATATCCATAGCTTGGATCTAGTAAGCTAGATCACATTTGACTATCAAATTTCTCATGGTTTGGTATGTGTTGATCAATCATTCCAAATTGGTCAAGAACAAGACGCCAAAATTGAATACAATAGGAAGGAACAATCCAAAGTATCATTATCCACAAAATAAATGCACTACGGTTGCTTGATACAAGTGTTTGATCTCAATAAAGTAGTGCAAAACTAAATTTTAGCAATGCCACCCATAAAACTACAGTAAATAATCAGACAAATGTAGGCAAATATCCAAAATAGAGTGTTTTCCCTTCTAGGAAATTGTAGATATCAACAAGACTTACAATGTAACTAGCAGTGTCAAGAAAGAGCATAAAACTCCAAGTACGAAATATTGTCAAGGATTGAGAGTTGGATTTTGGGAACTATTTTTGAAGCGAAAAAGTGGCCCAGGAGGCGTAAAATACCAATTTTTCATGGAAAATGAAATGCTTGCGAATCGATGAGCTAGAGTTTTCCTAGATAGAGTTTGATGCCAGGAAGGCAACACAAGTCTTGGTTCATTGATCGAAGTCCGTTTGACGCCAATTTAATCTCCACAAGGTTTTGCGTTATAAAGTAGCTATGTGATCCGAGAGCCGAAAAGTGCATGACAAAGGCCAACTTGATAGATTTCAATGTTGTGGAGTTGGCCGTCTAGTCCTTTCGCGAATTGAGCTCGTTTGGGCCTCTGTTTAAAAAAAAAACACTTGACACAGTGTGAAAATGCAAAGATGAACTAGTTATTTTAAAAGTTTAAAGCCTTAATGACTTGATTAAGGCTTTGTTAACCCTCAGATGAACAAGGTGAAAATCCAAGAAATCTAAAGTAGAAGACAAGGCCAAGGCAAAAGTGGAATGGAAGACAAAGGCGCGGCAAGAAAAAATTGAGAATCACAAGGAGCGTGAAAAAGTCCTAAATCAAGGAGAGTGTAAAAGAGCACAAGGCACACCATGATTTATTTTAAGAGCACCGGGCTCTCACTCGTGCAAATTGTAAAGGTAGATAGGCGATAGGAAGGAAGCTAGGAAGATATGAGGACAATGGGAAAAAGGGCCTAGGTCACAGCTAGCCATGTAAAAAAGGGGATAATGGGATGACTGCCCAAAAGGGATTTAGGGTTTTGTATATAAAGTTCAAAAAGTGAATAAGAGCTCATTCTTTGGTGTGTGGCAAAGTGGACTCTTTTTCTTCTCTTCTTCTCTTCTCTTCTCTTGCTTGCTTGTGAGTGCTTGAGGGAGGGAGTGTGAGTGAGTGAGGGAGTGAGTGTGTGAGGGTGAGGGATCTTGGAGGTGAAGCCCTCCTCCATCTCCTCTCTTCTTCTTCTCTTATCTTCTCTCATTTTGCACATGGCTATGGAGGATGGAGCTTGGAGGTGGAGGTTTGAGAATGCTTGAGCTTGCATCAAGAATCGTGGAGCTATTGGAGTTCTTGAGAGAGGAAGCAACTCAATCGGGCATCAAGGTAAGCTCATTACATTCGTAGAGAGGTATGGCGTGTTAGCTATGTGAGAGGTAGCCATTAGTGCTCGCTTGAAATGCTTGAACAATAAGCGGTTTGTGGGTCTTGGCGATTGAGCTTGTGCTCGCCTCTACATTTTGGTTCCGTTGCCAGGACCACAGATTCAAGCTTGAGTGCTTGCGAGCTTCAAATCGATCATCAAAGTAAGGGTTTCATCCTCGAACTAGAGCTTGAGATAGATAGGAGGTTTTGGGTTTTAATCCGTGCTACAAGTAAGTATTTTTGATTTTTGATGATTAGTTAAGTAGGAGAAATCAATTCAGCACTTTGCTATTGATTTTTGTTGCATTTAGAGTAGGATAGGAAGGAGAAATCAGAGTGGGAAGCTTGAAGTTCATTGCTATAAAACAACCCTGAACAGGGTAATAAAAGGGAAAAATGGGAAAAGGAGAGGGCTTAGCTGCCTTGGAATCATAGAGGTGGAGTGATTGGGAAGACTAAGATGCTAGCCAACAAAGGTTTAAGGTCCTGAGTGACCAGGGAAAACCTCATTTACAGTTCTGGCTTTGAGAGAGAGAGAGAGAGAGAGAGAGAGAGAGAGAGAGAGAGAGAGAGAGAGAGAGAGAGAGAGAGAGAGAGAGAGAGAGAGAGAGAGAGAGAGAGAGAGAGAGAGAGAGAGAGAGAGAGAGAGAGAGAGAGAGAGATTGTAGGTCCAGGTCTATGTCAGATCGATCGGAGCATATCGGGGCTTCAGGTGAGATCGAGGAATAGGATGCCCTTGGCCTACACTCCTTCTTGATTCCTAGAAGTCCTCGTAGGTGCTAATAACATTTAAGTGAGGATTTTTGGCAAAAATGTGATCGACACACACTTCGACCAGTGGAATTGGATGCTCCCCACAGTGTTCGATTCCCAAAATTGGACCACAAACTTGTCTGATTCCTAGAATCAGACCACAAACATGTCCAATTCCGAGAATTGAACCAAGCGACCCATCTGATTCCCAGAATCGGACTCGGGCACAAACCTACCCGCTCCAATCGGATGTACCCATCTGATTTTGAAAATCGGACCAACTCCAAATCGGACACACAACCCGTCCGATCAAACGCTCGACCTATTCAATCGTGACAATCGGACACACCACTTCCATCCGATTCCGAGAATTGGACGAGAAGATATCAGACACCACTTCGTCTGATCGGATGCTCGACTCGTCCGATCGCAACAATCAGACCACAAAATTGGACCAACAGACCTATCCGATCAAACATACCTTCAAATCAGACCAAGCACCCCACCCGATTTTGAGAATTGGACACACCCCAATTGGACCAACTCGAGCTATCTGATCGAACATGCCTGTCCGATTGTGACAGTTGGACCTGACCCTGTCCGATTCTTAGAATCGAACACTGGTAAATCGAACGTCCGATTTTCAAAATCGGATATTGGTAAATCGGACATAGCTTGAGAAGGAAAATCTGGGAGTTTGATAAATCTTGGCTAACGAGAAGCATGAGCCGTGCCGGAAGAACCCACCGAACATCTCACAAGTAGTTACAAACCTAGAGATTGTGGCCGAACAGTCTGAAAGGGTGTCTAGTGCTGTGGGCTAGTTGCAAGACCCCAACTCGACCCTGAATAAGCCAAATGGGATAGCGCAACAAACTAACTTGAGAAGCCGGTGAGAACAACTAGGAACTGAACACATGACCCTATCAAGCCAACCCGTAGACAAGAGCATCGGAGCTGCACACACATTGTTTTCTTACTCACTTTGGTTTCCATCACTCAAAGCACACTTGAAAAGAGCTAAAAGCCTGATTTCACACAGTGCATGAAAACGAGCACACACGTGTACACTCATAGAGTGAGGGTAAGTTGAGGACTAGTTGTAATTAACAACGAACTCACCCGGACTTAAGAACTTGAAGGAACCCACTAGTGAGAGAAGACCCAAAGACATAGATGGGTGATCGAACCCCCAAAGCTAGGCCAAGCGAAGAACACAGCCAAAAATCCGGACGCAACAAGGACAAGCACTATTGCAGAAGTGGATCTACCTGGCCTTATCAACTTGATCGACAACTTAGCAGAATAGGAAGTCCTAGACATGGAAGAGGGTAGCTCAGGCCGTAGAAGCAACAAGAAGCTTAACCTAAGAGACTTTCCTGAGGGTGTCCAGTAGTTAGTGAACAAATACGATGCTCAAACCCGGCTAGAACACCGCGGTAGACCAGTAAAGGACATCATAGCAGACCTCGAGGAGGAAAGGAAGCTGGCCTGTAGGGCTCTACAAGGTCTAACTGTGTACAACTAGGATCATCAAACTAGGAACTTATGCTAGAGCTTAGAAATGTGAGAGATCTAGAGAGTGTTAGCCCTAACGGGGTCACAGAGCGAGGGAGCACTAGAAGAAGACCTCATACTGAGCGAGCTCCTGATGAAGTGGCTGCTAGATAACACATTCACATAACAAAGTGTTGTAGCATTGGCAACATCGCTACTAACATAGTTGGGAGTCAACCAAGGCTCTAAGAGCCAATCGAAAATCCCTGTGGTAGCAAAGCAACTGGACAAATACTAAGCGATCGACAACCCATATAGCTTCATGGAACAATTTGAGCAGGTTTATGAGGCCAACGGCCTCACTGATCCTACTCAACATTCCCAAGACTTCGGACTGTGCTTAGGCGACAAGGGTCGGACTTGATACACAAGTCTAGATGCTGCGGAACAGGCCAATTTCAATGGGTTGAAAAATCTCTTTATTAAGAGATTTTTCGAACCTGGATACTTCGATAACTTGTTAGTGCGACTCATGAACATCAAGTAGAAAGAGAAAGAGGATATTCAAGATTATGTGACCCATGTGAGGAGCCTCTTCAAGAGAATTCCCATGGGCGAGAGACCAACTGAAAGGGTAGTATCCACGGTATTCATCAACGGGATACGAAGCGAAGAGCTCTACAAAGCCTTGGCTAGCAACTCGAGCTTGCAGCAAGAGGCATTGGCAAGGGTCTTTGAAGAAACTATTAGAGTGGATGACCAGCTTAAGGAAAGAGGTTCCAGAGGCTTGAATCAAGAAGAGTCCAGTGCCAGGAGTTCTAAGAGAGCCTCAACGCCAAGTGAGAGAGCAGACCCAAGCATGCAGGACAAAGGGAAGGGCATTGGGTTGGGACAAGAGCTAGTAGAGATTGGGATGGACATAGCCAAACTACAGGAGATGATGAGACAACCAACTCGCCCACACATATAATGTGTGCATTGTGGCTGAAACCACTTGCCAGCTGAGTGTCAGGACCCTAGGTCATGACCTTGTGCTAATTGTGGTAGGTTTGGCCATGACACCATGCATTGTCGACTACCTCAGAGGCTCCCATACCCGTATCCTTACGGTCAACCCTACCTTGCAAACAAACCACCAAACTTCTTTGGAAGCGTAGCCCCATTGGCTCTCTTGGCACCTAATGAATCTAAACCAACCATCCCTAGAATGGAAATAAATCCTACAGGCATCCCTAGACCACCTGGACCCTACGTGACCCACCCATCAAGTGATACTCTAGTCCACTATGTGGATGAGCCTAGCAGTGACAAGCCTTACGTAAACCCATATGTGTCGTACAATGAGGAAGGCAACGCTATCCTCATGGACTATTGACCAGTACCGGTGATGGAATTAGGTAGAGGGAGAGGCAGAGGCTTAGGAGGGCAAGCCTAAGAGCCAATCGTGTGTTGGACTTGCGGTCACCTAGGATATATTTCTTTGCGTTGCCTCGAGAGGGAGCAAGCAAATAGACCTGAGATGCACTAAGTGTGGAATCACTCATCTCTTTGTCGATTGCCCTAGGTGGAGGCCATCCCCTAGTTTGGCAAATGAGCCATCGGTTCCATTGGGGTTGTTCAGTGTTGAGACCCTCAACGGGGAGGCCCCACCTATCCCATTACATGCCATGACCCGTGCACAGGCGAAATAGGCCGGCATATCATTGCCAAGGCCTAGCAACCTTGACACAACTTCAGCGGGAAAGAAGAGTGAGAGACGAAGGAAGAAAATACCAGATGCTAAGGACACCCTCAAAACCGAAAGTGCCACAACACTACCTATTGGAAGGAAAGTCATTGACACATAGGAAGAAACGTCGGCTCCTCGGACGGCTGAAAAGGAAAATGCTAAGGTCGGGGAGTACCCCAACCTGAAGCGCTAACTTGAAGCCATCAAGAAGGTGAAAGAATGGGTGAAGGAGGCCCAGGAGCATCTAAAGGACGGTGAGCCCATACTGGAGGACGAGATCGATGATCTCTCAATCATAAGCACCCCAATCTCTCTCCCACGACCAAAATCAAGGGAGGCGATGGCACCACAAGCTAGGCCGCCTAGACAAAGTCTAAATGCTCCGAGCCACCAAACTAGTCAAAGCCATTGGCCAAGAACCACGGAGTTAGAAGAGAGGCAAGTGATTAGCAACCTCCTCAATACTCTGGTGACCACCCCTATAACTCTAAGCTTAAGCGACCTGCTTAGGCAGCATCCAACGCTATGGCTATAGCTGAAGCAGTGGGTTGAAGAACCAAATGAGCCAATTACCATGGAATTGCCTGAGCAGCATGACACAGAAACTCAAATATTGAGTTGGACGTTGCACTCCATGCCTAAATCCCTGCACATCAATGCCTTTTGGGAAGGCACAGAAATGCATGCAATCATGCTAGCCCTAGCTCTGGGGATGTCACAAGAAAGAGAATTGTAGACACAAGGGTAGGAGTGAGTGTGCTAAGCCATGCAGTACTCCAAACTTAAGGTAACCCACTAGTCGAGACTGCTAGGTTCAAAGTCACATTGGCTAACGAAATGAAGGTGAAACCATGTGGTGTTGAAAAATTGGCCAGTGAAGATTGCAGGAATCCAATTCTGGTTGACTTTATAGTCATGAAGGGAGTGGACTACGACATCCTGCTAGGCCGACCCTAAATGCACAATGCGAGAGTCGTAGAAGATTGGGGCAATGGTCTCATCTTCTTAGGCAATCGAATGGAGGGTGTGAGAGTAGAGATGGACACTTGGAAACTACGCTGGTTGACCTAGATGCCATCTCTACCATGCTGAAGGGTGATGGATAGATTAGGAGATCCTATGGGGCCCTTAACAAGTACATCCCATGCCCTGAGGATGAGCGAGATTGGATGCATATTTTTGTTGCTATCGACCTACCATTCTTAGACACTGAGAAGTACGAACAAGCCACCAAGGCAATTGGCAAGCTCAAGGACACACCTTCAGTGCTAGTTTGCATGACGACTGGAAGCCTACGTGGAAGACCCAACCTTGTTGCATTCCAAGTCCCAAACAATAGATGAGAGATCCTGTAGATACTGTTGAGATGACAAGCTCAACACATGCGGACATTGATGATGGATTGCCTGGTTAGATGGGTCCACATGTCTACACTTAGCACATCGATGGTCATTATGACTCACACATGGCCACTGACTCATTACTTATTATATTCAGGTTGTTACACCTATTTACAACAGCTGGCATAGTTATAGTGCCAGTCGACTAGTGTAGTTGGTTATGCATTGTTTGACTTAGTAGGCCACCTTACTTTATGTCGTATCTTATCTATACTTTGTGTACATTGTAAAGTGTGTGGAAGAAGAAGAAGAAATCAGCAAGAAAACGTTTTGGCCTCCATCTCTCTTCTTGTCTCTTGAATGAGCTTCTCCTTGTGCATTCTGTGTGTGTGTGTGTTCGACGCCATCTCGAGCAAGTCCCCCCACCACGTGATTCTTGACTTGGTATCAGAGCCATGCCACTGAGAGAGGCTGATTTCAAAGGCTGAAGTGAAGGAGAAAAAGCAAGGTTCGAGCAAGCAAGCCACGGGTAAGAAGCTCTCCCATTCTTCTACTCTCTCTCTTGGATAGTGCATGTGGAGGCACCGGAAGCAGGGTCGAGCAAAAATCTCAGATTGCAGTGAGATTTGGTGTGCGCGAAGAGCGCTGTATATTCTGTAGATAAGCCCTGGGCTTATCACAATTATTTTGGGCATTTGAGGCCGTTTCAGGCCCCGTTTTAGAGCCACAAGGTTGCGGACAGCAGTTTCAGGGTACACTGTGACTTCGACTGTATTGAACGAAAGTGGGTGCGCAGGTTACAGATTTAAGATCTGTAAGTTCAAAGGTATTTATCAGCAAGTAAAGACAAGGTTTATCTACAAACTGGTTGCAGATTACATGTATTATTGAACAGACAATGAAAAAGGCTGTCTGGTGTATTGCTGTGCACTACAGGTCGAGGGTTGCAGAAGATTTGCTTGCTGTTTGGTATTAATTTTGTGATAATAGCAGAGAACAGTGAAAGCCCCATCATTGAGAAGCTCGACAAGAACAACTACCCATCATGGAAGTTCCGTATCACGATCTTCCTTATTGGAAAAGGCCTCTACGAGTTTGTTTCAGGTGAAGAAAAGGAGCCGGAGGTGAGTGATCCTCTAACTGCAGAAGAGACGAAGGCACGGAAGGAATGGAATGCAAAAGACAAGAATGTCATGTATTGGCTATCTGCAGTAATTGACAATAATATGCTGGGACATATTAGAAATGCAAAGAATTCATATGTAGCTTGGACCATACTTGAAAGTATGTTTTCCGTAAATACAAAGGCACGAAAGATTCAACTCAAGCAAGAGTTGAATATATTGAAGAAAGGGAAGATATCTATCAATGAGTATGCACTGAAGGTAAGGAGCATTGCAGATGCCTTGGCAGCAATTGATGCCATGCCCGATGATGATGATTTGGTGTCGTCTACCTTGGGTGGACTTAACAATGAAAAGGCTTGGAAGTCTTTTGTAACTTCCGTATATGTTAGAAAGCCATTTCCAGATTTCGATGAGTTGGTCTCCCTTATGATCACTGAAGAGATCAACATGCAAAGTAAGACATCTGAAAGAAGTGGTGAACAGGTCCAAGCTTTCTACTCCAGTTCAGGAAGGGGACATGGCAGGTTTTCTTCAAGAGGCCGTGGTACAGGACATGGTAGTGACAACCAGCAAAATAGATTGAATTAGCAATTTGGCGATATACAGGTTTTAGGAGGTCATGGTAACTTTAGAGGCAGGGGGAGCTTTAGAGGAAGAGGTGGATGGCAGAACAGAGGTTCTAACAACTCTGGTATTGTGTGTCACTATTGTGGCAAAACAGGTCATATTGCAGCCCAATGTTATGCTAAGAAAGATGATATTCGTAGTGGTAAGTTGCAGCAAGGAAACTATGCATCGTCTTTACGACAGAATGAAGACAAAAATGAACGTTTGTTTGTTATGCAACATATGCTGAATGCTGTTACAGGAAAGGGAACACATGAAGATGTTTGGTATGTTGATTCAGGAGCATCAAATCATATGATCAGCCATGCAGAATGCTTTGGAGAGATGCAGATTTGCAAAATGCAGGTTATGTGCAGGTGGGTGATGATTCATGCCACCCAATTTCACACATTGGAAAAGTTCCCTTGTCCTTGCATGATGGTAAGACAAAGAGTCTTTCAGATGTATTACATGTGCCATCTATTACAAAGAACTTGGTGTCAGTGGGTCAGATGATAGAGCAAGGGCTGCAAGTCACATTTAATGCAAAGGGTTGCTTTGTAGAAGACTTCAATGACAAGTGCAGGTTAGTTGCAAAGGGAAGTAGAGTTGGACGTATGTTTACTCTGGATACTGGAATTCCTACTATGAATGCTGCTATGTATGCTAAAGGAAAAGGTGTTGTTGCAGACATTGAAATTTGGCACAAACACATTGGACATGCAAATGTACAAAGGCTGAAATTAATGCGGTCCAAAGGGTAGGTTTGCCTACATTTAGAGTTGCAGAATTTCATAAGGTATGCGAAGCATGTCAGTTTGGTAAGCAAGTAAGGCAACCCTTTTCACATGACAGAGATATAAGCAGAAATATCCTTGATGTTGTGCATACAGACATTTGGGGGCCTACACAAAATGCATCTCTTGGAGGCAGCTCATACTTTGTCACTTTCATTGATGTTTATTCTAGAAAGCTGTGGGTATATTTCATGAAGGAAAAGAGTGAAGCGTTTGAGCACTTTAGAACTTTCAAAGCTGCAGTTGAAAGAGAAACATGCTTGAAAGTAAAGTGCTTGAGGTCAGATGGAGGGGGAGAGTACCTATCAAATGAGTTCAGTGATTTTCTGGGGTCTCATGGGATAAAGAGACAGTTCACATGCAGGTATACCCCACAGCAAAATGGGGTTGCAGAAAGGAAAAACAGGCATATTGCAGAAGTTGCACGCGCCTTGATGGTGGCTGAAAAGAATATGCCTAAGCATTTTTGGTCTGAGGCTGTTTATACTGCTGTTTATATTATGAACAGAACTCCCACAACTGCAGTTCATGGTATGACCCCCGAAGAATGTTTTACAGGTAAGAAGCCTGATGTTTCACACTTGAAAGTGTTTGGCTACATTACGTATGTTCATGTGCCAGATGAGTTGCGGAAGAAACTGGATCCAAAGGCTGAAAAGTGTGTCTTTATTGGATACTCTTTAGAGTAGAAATGATATCGCTGTTACAACCCTATCACATGTAAGTTCAGAGTGAGCAGGGATGTCATCTTTGATGAAATGAGCAGTTGGTATACATCTAGTGGTGATGCATTGGATGATGATGATGATCATGACACTCATGTGCAGGCTGAAAAGCAAGAATCACGGACTCTTAGTGGACCAGAGACATCATCCCGTAGTCCTTGGTCTGGGAGACTAAGGAGTACGTCTACATCTTTGAGTGCATCTAGTAGCAGTACAGGTAAAGACAAAGGAAAGAATAAAGTGTCAGAAGGCATTGATGCAATTCTTGATGGAGACTCTAGTGGCTCAAAGAGCTTAGATAATGAGCTTGGTATTCCTTCAGTGAGGACTCCAGGTTTGCAGAGAGCACACGTTAATGCAAAGACTCCATTGAGTGATCCAGTGATACGCAGATCTAGCAGGGTCAGATACCCTGTTAAAAGATTTGGTTTTGAAGGTTATGCAGCTCACCATTATGCTTATATGGTGAAACTAGTTGAGGATGTTGAGCCCACATGTTTTGAGGAGGCTGTTGGTCATACTCATTGGGATGCAGCAATGGATGAGGAGATGGCTGCATTAGAGGCCAATAAGACTTGGGATCTAGTATCATTGCCGAAGGGCAAGAAAGCTATTAGATGTAAGTGGGTTTATATGATTAAGAACAATGCAGATGGTTCTATTAGTAGGTACAAAGCTAGGCTGGTTGCAAAAGGCTATGCCCAGACATATGGCATAGATTATGATGAAACCTTTAGTCCAGTTGCTAGGATGACAACTGTCAGATGTGTGATTGCTTTGGCAGTAGCCAAAGGTTGGAGGTTGCAGCAAATGGATGTGAAGAATGCCTTCTTGCATGGTGATTTGCAAGAAGAAGTGTATATGGATCAGCCATCAAGTTATGAAGATTTAGAGCATTCCACGTATGTGTGTAGGTTGAAGAAGGCGCTCTATGGGCTCAAGCAAGCACCTAGAGCATGGTCTGACAAGATCAAAGAGTATCTTGTCAATATTGGCTTTTATGTTTCTGATGCTGATCACTCACTTTATGTGAGAAAGGGAGATGCATGTTTGGTCATCATAGTCATCTATGTGGATGACTTGATTATTATAGGTGATAGTAATAGTGGGATTGCTAAAGTCAAGGATTTTTTGAAGAAGAAGTTTGAGATGAAGGATTTAGGTGAGCTAAGGTACTTCCTTGGCATTGAGGTGATCAGATGTGATGATGGTATATGGCTGTCCCAAAGATAGTATGGCTTGGATATGTTGTCCAAGTATGGTATGACTGCATGCAAACCACTTTCAGTCCCGTTGGAGCAGAATGTAAAGTTGAGTGCTGATGTTGGGGATGAGATAGAAGACTCTACTATGTTCAGGAGGATAGTGGGGAGTTTGATCTACATGACCATTACAAGGCCAGACTTGAGCTACGCTATTGGTCTTGTGAGTCAGTTTATGCAAGTACCTAGAAAGACACATTTGGATGCAGTCAGACGCATATTGAGATATGTGAAGTCCACATTACATTATGGACTTTTCTATGATGCAGGTACAGATGTATAGGTATTTGGATACACAGATGCAGATTGGGCTAGTAGTATGTGTGATAGAAGATCTACCAGTGGATACATGTTCTCTCTTGGTAGTGTAGCAGTTGCTTGGAGCAGCAAAAAGCAATCTACAGTTGCTTTGTCGAGTACAGAGGCTGAGTATAGAGGTGCTGCTGTTGCAGCATGTGAGGTAGTATGGCTACAAAAGTTATTGGCTGATTTGGATGTGCAGGTGGAAGGTCCAGTTGTCATTTATTGTGACAACATGAGCAGTATACAGTTGGCTAGGAACCCTGTGTTCCATGCCAGGACAAAACATATTGAGGTACACTACCACTTTGTGAGAGAGAAGGTCTAGTAGGTGAGATTGACTTGGTGTATGTCAGCACACAGGATCAGATAGCTGACATCTTCACAAAGGCATTGGGTACAGAGAAGCTTCAAAAGTTTCGAAGCTTACTTGGAGTTGCAGAGATGCAGTTGAGCTTGAGGGCGAGTGTTGAGATGACAAGCTCAACACATGCGGACATTGATGATGGACCGCCTGGTTAGATGGGTCCACACATCTACACTTAGCATGTTGGTGGTCATTATGACTCACACATGGCCACTGACTCATTACTTATTATATTCAGGTTGTTACACCTATTTACAGCTGGCATAGTTATAGCGCCAGTCGACTAATGTAGTCGGTTATGCATTGTTTGACTTAGTAGGCCACCTTACTTTATGTTGTATCTTATCTATACTTTGTGTACATTGTAAAGTGCGTGAAAGAAGAAGAAGAAATCAACAAGAAAACGTTTTGGCCTCCATCTCTCTTCTTGTCTCTTGAATGAGCTTCTCCTTGTGCATTCTGTGTGTGTTCGGTGCATCATCTCGAGCAAGTCCCCCCACCACGTGATTCTTGACAGATCCTAGGGTACTTGACCAACAAGTTGGCTGGCAATCCAACAACGAATCTTAAGCCACTCCAAGACCTCTTGGACGAGCTTGAATGCTAATGGGGTCCAAGGTACACGATTTAAACTTGAGGTACAATTGGGCTTTAATCCTCGACCAACAAGAGGAGAATTGTCAGAACCAGGAGAATGATGAGCAACTGGACAAAGATGGCTCCGACGACGAATATGAGGACTGTTGTTCCTTTAGTGATGAGAGCGAAAGGGAAATAGATACAATAGAATATGACACTGGTGGACGTATAATCGGACAAATATGAGTGGACTCCAGTCCACACAAACAAAGTGCCCTTAGAGTAGAGAAAAGAGTCAGACACAAGGACTGCGATCAAACTTGGTTGGAGCACATGGGTGCAATTGACTACGAGGAGGCAGGCCTAGCCCAATTGAGTTATGTGCCACTGCTGCGAATGGACCTACCCTTTGAGCTATGACCATCAGGAGAGAGCCCCTCTTCTTCTAGCAAAAATGGAGAGTTTGATTCTTAATCATCGGAAGTCAGCTCAGATAGTGACCCTGAAATACCTCGACCTCCCAAGACTAGACGCACTAAGGGGACCTACCTGTCCACCTACGACGCTAATGGTTAAGGGAGGAATGACGGACGCTAAGCATAGAAATGCAAATAGAAGAACAACAAAAACCACAAGACCTGCCAAAATGATTCACGAAGTTTAAAAAGGGAGATAGGGTGGTGACCTTGCTGGGAGCCAAACGACACGAGCAAGCAAGCAAACCAATTGAGGGATGCGACAAGGACAAGGAGGTCAATTTAGCCAGGGAGAGGGAGACCCCACAACCTATCTTTACAGCCGATGACTTGGCTGAGCAAGATGAAGCAAGTCTCATTACTCTCTTGCGAGAGTATGTAGCCGATGACTTGGCTAAGCATGATGAAGCAAGTCTTATTACTCTCTTGCGAGAGTATGTCTGTCTTTGCTTGGTCCCTAGAAGAACTCAAAGGGGTAGAGCCGAGTGTGGTGACTCACAACATGATGATGCCCATGGATGCTCAAAATCTAGCACCTTAACACATCTGAATCAAGCATATAATATATCAATATAGCCTTATTATATTTTATAAAATGATAAATTTCTAAAAGAGGGGCATAACTTTTGAAGGCTCGAAAGCAATGGTGGCTAAGGCCAATGTACATTTAAAAATACTATTAATCAATAGACTTTTGCATGAAGGGGTGCATGTGGGGGAAGATTGGGGTGTGCTTCTTCAATATACCCCTCTCTCTCTCTCTCTTGCATGTACTTTGAGAGCATTTGGTGTGTCAAAGAATCTCTCTCTCTCTCTCTCTCCCTCGCATGGAAATGGAGAGTGATGAAGAAGGAGAGGACACTGATTTAGATTAATGCTTCTTTTCAGTTATATTCCACGAGCGAGAGATGAAATCTCAGCATAGACTTTGCTCTTGTGTTCCCGAGAGAGTTGTTATTTCCATGGTCCATTTTTGGTGCATTGGTCGGGAATACAATCGCTCATGCAGGAGATATTTAGCGAAAGATATTCATGAAATGGATGGCAGGGTACTATTCAATTCAGCCAGGACAAGGCATTGGAACGTTGAGGGGCAAGAGAGGGGAGGTGATGGAGGATTCTATGAAAATGATAATAACATCCATGAATCAAAAGAGGGAGGAGATGGTCATTCCTATCAGCAAGCGTAGTAAGTGTCAATTATCATTGATTAATTATCCTTATTAGGAGCCTTTCATTGTCACTATTCATTATTCCTTATAATTTCCAATAATCCTATATATACACAACTAAAAGATTTTATTGATAGAGAATGTTTCTATGCAAAAGCATTCTCTACACACTATTGACTGAAGCATCCTCACTAGCATGAAGAAGATGGTGTTCATTTGCTTTTGAAGTGTGCAAGCTCATGGCAAAGCAGGGGATAGCATCCTTGGTGTGGTGGTCCCTAGGTGGTCTCCTACGGCCGGCTTCGTCATCGACACTAAAGACGTTCAATGGTGTTGTGGTTCTTCTTCTTTGTGCTTGCTGAGACGGCTTCGCAATTGTTTTTGGGGAGAATGATGATGCCCATGGATGCTCAAAATCTAGCACCTTAACACATCTGAATCAAGAATATAATATATCAATATAGCCTTATTATATTTTATAAAATGATAAATTTCTAAAAGAGGGGCATAACTTTTGAAGGCCCGAAAGCAATGGTGGCTAAGGCCAATGTACATTTAAAAATACTATTAATCAATAAACTTTTGCACGAAGGGGTGCATGTGGGGGATTGGGGTGTGCTTCTTCAATATATCCCTCTCTCTCTCTCTCTCGCAAGTACTTTGAGAGCATTTGGTGTGTCAAAGAATCTCTCTCTTTCTCTCTCTCTCTCTCTCTCTCTCTCTCTCCCCCTCACATGAAAATGGAGAGTGATGAAGAAGATGAGGACACTAATTCATATTAATGCTTATTTTCAGTTATATTCCACAAGCGAGAGATGAAATCTCAGCATAGACTTTGCTCTTGTTGTGTTCCCGAGAGAGTTGTTATTTCTATGGTCCACAACATACCCATGACACCTGATGCAACACTGGTCAAGCAGCGACCATATCCCATGAATCCAAAGCATGCCTATGCTGTCAATGAAGAAATTGACAGGCTAATGAGAGCAGGATTCATCTACGAAATTGAACATGGTTTCCTCCATCGTCATCGTATTAAAGAATAATGGAAAGATTACAAGAAGGTAAACACAGCTACAAAGAGAGATAATTACCCACTGTCAAACACTGAGCACATGCTCGAGAGAGTGGCTGACAAAGAGACCTACAGTTCTTTGGATGGCTTCTCTGGATATAATCAGGTGCAAGTACATCCTAACGATAGGTATAAAACCGCATTCGCCACTGAATGGGGAGTCTTTGCCTACATAGTCATGCCTTTTGGATTGACTAATGTGCCAACCACTTTCCAACGACTGATGTGTACAATATTCAAAGACATGCTGAGGAAGGAGTTAGATGTCTTCGTGGACGACTTGCATGTTCACTCTACTTGGCGAGAATACTTAGACAGACTTCGAGGAACGATGTCGACTATATCGTCTCTCATTGAACCCCTTGAAGTGCCAGTTTTGGGTGAAACATGGATATATCCTAGGACACATGGTGTCAAAGAACGGTATTGCCACAGATTTCTCGAAGATCAAGGTCATTGTCGACCTTCCACCCCCAAAAATGATTACAAAGGTGTTCAGTGCTTCTTAGGACATACAGGGTATTATCAACGGTTTGTGTTAAACTATGCATTGATTGCTAGACCTCTATACAAGCTATTGGTTATATTCGAATGGACAAGAAATGCCAACGTGCATATGAGGAACTAAAAAAAGCTTTGACCATAGCACCAATTCTACGAGCCCTAGATTGGGCACTCACGTTCCATGTGCACATTGACGCTTCGAAATTTGCCATAGGAGATGTGTTGCGCTAACCTGGTGAACCAACCTAGATTACCCAGTGAGCTTTGCTAGCAGACAACTCACTAAGACCAAAATGAATTACTCAACAACAGAGAGAGAGGGCTTGGCTGTGGTGTTTGATGTAAATAAATTTCGACATTATCTTTTGGCTATGCATTTCACTTTCTTTGTTGACCATCAAGCCTTGTTGTATCTTGTTAACAAACCTTGCGCTATAGGATGCATCACTAGATGGCTACTTCTGCTTTTAGAGTTTGACTTCTCCGTGATGGTGCGTAAAGGGAAGCAACATTACATGGCTGACCATCTATCTCGCGTCCCCACTGGAGAAGTGGCTGGACAAGGCATTGTGGATGAACTGCCAGATGTGCATCTATTCGGCTTATCCAATGAAGAAGATTTGTTTAAAGCTGACATGACACTGTATTGAGCAGTCGATATAGTTCAACTACTTTAGCATGGAATGTCGGAATGACCGATAGAAAAAGCCAGACTTAGGCAGCTCATCCTGAAGATCCAGCCATATCAATAGATAGCAGGCCAACTTTACAGACTGGGGCAAGACGGGTTACTATGTAGATGCATGTGTGAGCATGAGATGCATGACGTATTGAACACAAAGGTACACGGTGGAATTATAGGAGGACATTTCAATGGAGACGCGACAGCTCATAAGGTGTTGCAGTCCCAGCTGTGGTGGCCTACCCTCTTCCGGGATGCGACATGATTTGTGAAGAATTGTGACGAGTGCCAACGGACTAAAGTCCTCACTCGTAAGGATCACATGGAGCTAACCCCAATTATCGCACAACAATCCTT
Organism: Lygodium microphyllum; assembly: GCF_053477565.2. Taxonomy (NCBI): domain Eukaryota; kingdom Viridiplantae; phylum Streptophyta; class Polypodiopsida; order Schizaeales; family Lygodiaceae; genus Lygodium; species Lygodium microphyllum. The sequence goes on along the minus strand of NC_141153.1, from coordinate 3,495,182 downwards.
CGAGAAATGGGGGATTGACTTCATCGGACCCATTAGTCCTGCAACATAGTATTCACAAGCCAAATACATCATTGTGGCCACCGATTATCTAACAAAATGGGCAGAAGCATGAGCCACGAGAAAGAATGACGCTAGGACCACTGCCAAGTTCCTATGGGAGCAAGTGATCTCACAATTCAACTGTCCCATCGAACTAGTTAGCAACCAAGGCACACATTTCATCAATGAAGTGATAGCTCACCTCCTGTCCTCCTTTCTAATCATCCATCAGAAATCATCGCCTTGTTACCCTTAGGCAAATGGTCAAGCCAAATCCACAAATAAAATCTTAGTAAACGTCCTGACCAAAGTCATCTCTGCTTCATGCAGTGATTGGGATAACAAGCTGATGGCTACCTTGTGGGCCTACTACATGGCTTACAAGACGACTGTAGGACGACCCCCTTCAGAATGACATATGGTACAGAGGCAATCCTTCCCTTGGAATTCCTTGTGCCAAGCCTCAGGATAGCCCTTCAACAGAGATGGGATGGGAAGGAGGCATGGACAGAACGCTTGATTGAACTCGAACGCTTATTAGAAACCCTGCTTCTAGCCACCCATGCACTAATATGCGAGAAGGCAAGATGCAAAAGCTGGTTTGACAAGCATGTCAAGCAGCGCAACTTTGAACAGGGTGACTTAGTATTGCTATACTCAGTCAAAGGACATAAGCAAAAACTAAAGTTTTGAGGGCTAGGACCTTTTAAAGTCCGAAACCATCAGGTGAACTGGCAATGTAAAACTCGAAACCCTAGAGGAAGAGGGCATATACTTCTTCAATGGTAGTGGTATAAAGAAGGATTTCCCTCCCACGCACTCATTGCATGAGCCCCTAATGCCAACACCCCTTGTCTACGTATGAGTAGCCACTATCACTAAAATGGACAGTGAGGATGAGGAAGGAAGAGGGCATATACTTCTTCAATGGCAGTCGTATAAAGAAGGATTTCCCTCCCACGCACTCAGTGCATGAGCCCCTAATGCCAACACCCCTTGTCTACGTATGAGTAGCCACTATCACTAAAATGGACAGTGAGGATGAGGAAGTAGTAGAACCAGCTTACCTAAGCATGATGGTTATTGCTAAGCACACATGCATCATCTACGCATTGATCGATGTGGGAGCTAATTTTAATGTTTTGACCCATTACCATTGGACCCAAATGGGCAAGCCACAATTGCAGCCCACTAATGCTAAGCTCAGCCCTTATGGAGGCCAACTCTATGCACTTTTGGGAAAGTGCAAGGTTGCAATTTCTATCAAGTTTGAAAGCATGTCGATAATCTTCTATGTGTTGCCCAACACTAAAGATGCAGGCACAAAGTCATTGTTAGGATGGACCTTTAGGAAGCAAACTCATTGCAATGTCAACTACGAGTCATAGCGCATCCACCTAGCCGTGGGTAGTGTCCACATAGTTATAGCTTTCAGCAAGGGTGATGTGACTCTTTCCAAGTTTGCAGAGCCATCGGTAGAGAAACCCACCATCAAGTCTAAGGAGGGGGGTCGTGACTCATCACAACCTACCAAGCCTCGATGCCAGCAACCCACTAGAACCAATGTTGAAGCCCATGAATCCCAGTTAAAATGGGTACCTAAATAGAGAGTGCCACCTAGGAATAGAAATGCATGGCCTCGCAAGGCTAATGATTCGCACCCAAAACCTAGAAAGCTAAGACGAAATTATAAACATCGACGTACGGTCAAGTCGGGATGGGTCTCCACCTAGGGCCTTATTGCAAGTGCAAGGCTACTATAAGGGTAACACCTGGATTTGGCTATCTAAAGCCAAAACAACCAAAGGCCCTACTCAAATGCCATCCTCACGCTTGACCACACGAAACCTCACACCATCGACACTCAAACTACAAGAGAATCAGGTTGCTAAGTCCATAGAGCATCCAACGCCTAGCTCAGCAAGGCTTGAACTAATTTATCACCCAAAACCACAGCTTGCTACTGACAAACTACCCAAATCTGGCCCCGATGATACCCTTCAAATCTCAGAGGCATCTAGTTGCATGACAACTGCCACTACAACCCAACCTGTTGACCATGAGGCCAAGCCACAACCTAAGGAGAAAACCATGCTGTGACCATTGGCTACTACTAAACTCTTTAGTTCTGTCAGGCCTCAATCACCCACTGGCCTTCGATCCTCTTATGAACGATGATCAATTCTAAGCTTGGCCATGGACTTAGCTGAAAATACGACGAATGACTTGGTTGCTTGCCTTCAATGCTTGGATGCTACTTTCATGACCTTGGCTAAAAGCTACGATCGACTAGACTTAGGCCTCTTGGAAGAACCTATAGCAATGGAAGTACAAACACTCCCTTGCTCTTGGGAGGAGTTGGAATTTGTATTCCTTAAGGCTTTCGAAGCAGCTCAGGAGTTAATTGCAACTGAGATATCCCAGGAGCAAGCAATCCAACAATGTCTCATTTCGTCATATAGCAAGAATACAATCATGGCCACAAACCAAGAAATCGAGAAGTTGAAACAGCTTATCACCCATGACTCCTCCTTCTTGCGGAAATGGTACACTTTACGCTTGCAATGGGAGCTAGAGGGATACCAAATAATGACCAACGTTGAACAATGACGCACAATCAAGGCATCTGAATATGACCCTATGTCGCTCCAACTTCCTATAAGGTGTTGACTTCCATTCGTAACTGACCCTTGGAAGAACACATCGAGGGACATCCTTATTTAGATCGCATCCTCACTGAGGAGGAGTTGCATGTCGCTAGTCGAGTGGACTCTGGTTACTTCTTACTTGATGTCCTCACTTAGATTATGCACGTAGGCATCTGCCCTTTCAACATGGATAGCTATGCTAATTTCGAGTATAATTCGAATTTCTACACCTGGCTCATGTGAAGGTAAAGTGCTAAGATTATGTGCTGAATGCCCTTCATCCTCTAACCCTTTAATGCTAGGAAGGATTCTTCTCAATTCAAAGAGGGGGAGGTAAGGTGAATCAAACCAAAAGAAAAACCATAAAGAAAAATCACACGTAAGGTGAATTAAACCAAAAAAAAAACCATAAAGGAAAATCACACATGAGGGACCTCAATGGTAGGATGAAGCAACTTATGACTGAGGAATTAACAATAAAATTTGAAATCAATAGACTACTGGGAGGAAAAAGTCCACTTCTGCATAGTTCACCAAGTATGTAGTCGTTTTCTATTGCTTGTAATTATTTTGGAAAACAATAATGGTGAATATGGCTCCATGATAGGCAACCATCATGGCAGGCCAAGAAAAGGCTGGCAAATTGCCTTTTTCAGAGGAAAGACAAGCAAAATATGGACTTTTGGTGGAAACACGAGCCTTCAACTAGTTCAAGTTTCGGCATATCTTCAACCTAAAAGATGTGGTCATTGAAGAGTGGGCCATGAGACAGATCATCAAGCAATGCAATCTACAGAAATATGTGGAAGTAGTAAGCCAGGAGGTGGACTATTTCCAATGTGCAGATTCCTTGAGGACTTTCCACAGGAACCATGGCACCGTAACTGTTCATGAGGGAGAGGGAACTCGTCAGGTGCAGATTGAATTGACCTTGGAGTTGGTGGAAAATGCATTAGGCTTGGCAAACAAAGTAGAGAGGAAGCCAAAAAGAGATGTGTATGCCTTGCTAAGAATGAACAAGGTAAAAGTCCACACCAACGACGATATCAACTTGGTGGATATCCCTGATCCCGAAATCCAACTCCAAGCCAAAATGGTGTACACATTGTTTTCTAGTCAATGATACAACACCATCATGAGTCGCATCAACATCCCCCTACTAGAGAGCATCGCAACAAGGTTGCTGAATGAAGTGAACCTCAATGGTTTTGTGAGAAAGACCATTGAGACCTCAGCAAAAGCCTTGGCAACGGGAGGACAGATTGCTGAAGAAGAATCTCCCACCACCAAACCTAAAAGGAAAGCCTCATCTTCAAAGGCTGCAACCATTGGATTCAGAGGGGTCCTCACCACGGTCATCAGGGAAGCTTTGGGACAAGGGCAAGAAGAAGGAGGAGAAGGGGTGGATAAAAGACCAAGCAGGTTGCCATCTCACCAAGAATAGGAGGTGCATTCTAGTGAAAGGACACTGAGTGAGAAAGAAGAAGACAGGGAACAACATGAGCAAACTAGCCAAGGAAAGGCTAAGAAGACAAAGAAGAAAATTACACAAAAACAGTAGGAAGAGGAGAGGTGGAAACAAGAAAAGGCAGACTTGCAAAATGCCCACGAAGAGTCCAAAAAGGCCAAGGAGGAAAGAAAGTCAAAGCAGGAAGAGGAGGAGGAGGAGTTGATAAAAAAGGAGGAGGAAGATATAGCCCTCGCCACGTGTAGGTCCATTGAGCAGCAGTCGAGGCATGACAAGTCGGAACCTGCGAGCCCAATTAGAAATGAAGGGCCGAGCTCAAGCACTCATGTGCTAGAATTCGTGCCACCTGCGGTGCAAGAAGGTGAGGGCAAAGCCCCAATCACCCCCATTCCCACTCTCCTAACGCCCGCCATCACCACCGCCATCTCCACTCCCAGCTCTACGACCCAGGTGGACACCAGCAACCTAATGGCTTGGGTCCAATACTTTGTGAATAAAGAAATGGGCCAAGGAGCAGGAGAAGGAACCCCCGTGGTAGGAACAAAAAGGCCCGACTGCGATAGACATCGAGTCGAGGTGAGACCCTAAGAGGCAAAAGGTAGCAAGCTCTACAACCTCCGTCCCCGCAACAGAGAGGCTGCTGGAAGAATATGACAAGTACGTCAAGGAGCTCCTCTCTCAATTAGAGAGCCCCAAGGGGAAGAAGAGAATTGCATTAGCAGATCTCGAAGTAGAAAAAAAGGCCATGGTTGCATCCCCGTTGGAGAGAACACGCCAAATGGCCATGGCCCAAAGGGAAGTCAATGAGCTGAAAGAGCAACTACAAGCTAAGGAAGAGACATAAGCTAAATGGCAGGTGCACTTGAGCAAAGAAACCAAGGCCACATGATGCCTATGGTAGCACAATGAAGAGATTCTGGCATGCTACGGAGGAGCTGAGGGAGAAAAGAGCTTGCAGGTATGAAAGGGAGGTGGAAAACTAACCCAAGAGGCTACCGCAACACAAGAAGAGCAGTAAAAGCTAAAGACAAAGATGGAAGACCAAGAATGTAGACTAATAGTGCTGGCTCAGAGGCAGGGGGAAAGCCTCAAAGATATGAACAGGAGGGCAAAAGAATGGGCTAATCAGAATGAAAAAAGAGTTAAAGCCTTGGCACGCCATCTCGCTCAAGTAGAAAAAGAAAAAATACTTGCTAAAAGCAGAGCAGAGGGCCGCCCAAGTGAGCTTCTAGACCCAACAATGTGCCTTCTTGGACACCCTATTAGACATCACCCAAATAGAAGAGGGAGAGTCCATAGAGGCAATGAAAAGGAAACTAGGAATGGCTCGTAGAGCGCTGAAAGCAGGATTGCAAATGCCGCCACAACCTAGCAGGGTCGTCCCAAGCCTGGAAGAGGAACGCCATTATCTCCTATTGGTAGGCCTAACCACGCAGGAAGTGGATGCACTCGGGTTCATCGAAGGAGAGTAGCAAGAGCCAAGCCAGGAAAGAGAGGTGGATATGAACTTGGAAATGGGACCACACAAAGAGGAGCTTGTCCCACCACCTCCTTCCTCGTGGCTTGAAGAGTAGCAACACGCAAACACTTCCACAGAAAGAAAGGCGGCACTGAGGGAAAAAAGAAAACAAAGACAAGGAGAAAATGGAACGCCAAGGGAGTGAGGGCACCCCAGGTACCTATCCCACCATGTGACGACAATGCCCTAGCAAGCTTCCACGCCGACCTTGTAATCTGGGAGAGGCAAGAAATGTCTAGAATCCCCTTTGACTTTAACTTCCAGTTTCCCACAATCTTGTGTAGGGTTTCGTCCATCAAGATGGTGGAGGAAGTGATTAACATCGAAAGCAGGCTCGGATAGAAATGGTTGGAGGAGAAAGCGCAGAACCCCACATTATGGGCCACTGAAGATGCCAAATTTTGGCAAAATAAAGTTTTTGAAGTATCAAGGTCTGTGTCTAGCTATGAATGCCAACCTACATAGAGAAGAAGGGTCTGCGACACCAACTTGGACACCTGGATGGCTTTTTGCAACACTCAACCCTTCGAGCAGAATGACCCAACCTTTATGACCTATCCTCGAAGGGTGGGAGTGGATTTTGACTTCAGTGTCCACGACCACTATGACTTCCCTGTAATCTATAACCCTGATTGTACTACGTGTTAAGATGCCCTCGTCTTCACATCAAAAAGCTTGTATGATGCCCTAATCCAATTCACTAATGAATTCTCTTCATGCCCTGACCCCGCCTTTATTACTACTTGTAATTACCTTAAATTACTTAGGATACTCCTTAGGCAAGATCCCACCCCGCAGGAGCGTGGCCTCCTAGTACTCCATTTTGATCCTAATGCTATAGATAGTTGTGCGATGCTCGATTAATGATGCAAGCTGCTCTATTGCCTTCATTTTGCTTAGCTCTTCTAGAGGACATGAATGATAGCCGCTTCACCCACTGCAATCATCCATTCCTCTCCACCACCACCCTTCAAGTTTGCCTAAACCTCAAGGGGCATCTCCAAAGCTACTGATTCCTTAATAAATCTATTAAGCCCCCTTCTCCACCTCACTTTGATGACGAAGACCAACTTTTGTCATGACTATGTAACTGTGGCAAAAAAAAAAGGTACCGCAAGTTGCACATTGATCATAGTCACTACACCTAGGGGTTCTTAAGTTAGGTGGGTCCGGTAAACCCAGTTGGCCGGCTCCGTCCCTAACCCCCTAGCCTCATTTTGATCCCCTACTTTATGCTTAGGACACATCAAGGGCAGGACACACCTAGGGACATAACATAGACATGTCACCCTAAGCTACATGCATCACACCTCCCCTATGCACAAACTGGGTCCTCAAGTGTGGGACACACCGAGGGCTTCTCCCAGTCCCACAAGCATCGGCATCACACACTTCACGGTAAGGCAGACACATCCCCAAGTAGTGCACGTTCTTTTCTTCCCAGGTAAAAACAAAGGCTCCCTTCACCAACTCCAGCAACCCTATCATCCATGCAATGTATTCCCCATCTTATGCGACATGTCACCATGCAAGCACAACAAAGCAAGGGGCGGACGCAACAGTCACAATCAAAAATTGAATGAAGAAGCTCGTTTAAAACCGCATCAGAGACGGTATCCACGGAGGGGCAAACAACAAATCTGTCCAACTTTATCTTTAGTTTCAAAGCCAGATCCGTCCATCGGCCTCCCTCCAGCACAACCTCCAACACAAGGGATCATATTCAATGCAAGGGCCTTTCAGTTCCATAAATCCCTTCAACAAGTCCATAAATCCCTCCAGCACCAGGGATCATATCCAATGCAAGGGCCTTTCAAGTTCACAAATCCCTCCAAGACCACCAGAGCTCATTCCAAACTCCAGGGCCTTTCAGTTCCATAAATCCCTCCAAAAGGTCCATAAATCCCTCCAACACCAGGGTTCATTCCCAACTCAAGGGCCTTTCGGTTCCATAAATACCTCCAACACACCCCTCAACGTGGCGTATATACAAACTCAAAAAGCCACTTGGCTACCCTAGCAACACCGTTCGACTCACCACCCAATAGGTGTCATGGAACTGGCACTCAACTAGGAGGGGGGTAATGTTAACCATTAGATGAACAAGGTGGAAAATCTAGAAAATCTAAAGCAGAAGACAAGGCCAAGGCAAAAGTGGAATGGAAGACGAAGGCGGGCCAAGAAACAATTGGGAAACACAAGAAGTGTAAAAAAGTCCTAAATCAAGGAGAGAGGCGCACAAGAAAAAAGTGCAAGTCAATACTTTTGTAAAGAGTGCAAGGCACACCATGATTTATTTTAAGAGCATTGGGCTCTCACCCGTGCAAATTATAAAGGTAGATAGGTAGTAGGAAGGAAGCTAGGAAGATAGGAGGACAATGGGAAAAAGGGCCTAGGCCACGATGGTCATGTAAAAAAGGGGATAAGGGGATGATCACCCAAAAGGGATTTAGGGTTTTGTATATAAAGTTCAAAAAGTGAATGAGAGCTCATTCTTTGGTGTGTGGTAAAGTGGACTCTTCTTCTTCTCTTTTCCTCTTCTCTTCTCTTGCTTGCTTGTGAGTGCTTGAGGGAGGGAGTGTGAGTGAGTGAGTGTGTGAGGGTGAGGGATCTTAGAGGTGAAGCCCTCCTCCATCTCCTCTCTTTTCTTCTCTTCTCTTCTCTCGTCTGGCATGTGGCTATGGAAGATGGAGCTTGGAGAGGTGGAGGTTTAAGGATGCTTGAGCTTGCATCAAGAATCGTGGAGCTATCGGAGTGCTTGAGATAGGAAGCAACTCAATTGGGCATCAAGTTAAGCTCACAACACTCATAGAGAGGTATGGCGTGTTAGCTATGTGAGAGGTAGCCATTAGTGCTCCCTTGAAATGCTTGAAAAATAAGCGGTCCATGGGTCTTGGCAGTCGTGGCGGGGGCACCATTTTTTTCACCACCCCCTCCTTGATTAAAAAATGATTTGTTGCAACTCTTGGCATCAGAGGGAGGTGAGAGGACAGCAAGATAGAGAATTTCCTCAACATCTAATGCAAGAATCGTATAAAAAAATGATGCATTCTATGAAGAGATCAATTTTTAGTATTTCTCTCTCCTCTCTGCTCTCTGCTCTCTCCTCTCTCCTCTTATTGTGTGTTTCCATGTTTGATTCTATGAGAGAAGGGGATGTATTGAGATACGAGATCTTGATCGTGGGATGATGCTGGAGCATAGATCGAAGTTGGAAGGATTGTTAATGGTTGTTAGGAAGCATTAACAGGCCTCCAATACGTACAATATAAGGCACGATTTTATGAGTAAGTGGTAGATTTTATTGTTTTATGATAAATTTTGGTTGCAAATGGTTGTATTTGGCTATCAATGCTCTAATCTACCACAAATATTAAGGAAGTCAAGCAAAATCAGTCATTTAATAATTTCTTTATAAACATGCAAAACTCGCAACATTGCGATTTCAAGGGAAATCATGCGGTCTTGGGGTTTGTTGTGCGTATGTTGTCGTATGGGTTGGGATACAAAAATAATTCTCAGTAAATCTAATCAAGTCATATCAGAAATCCAAGAATTATCAGGAATACACATCAAAATGGGCTCTAAACCTACCACCGAATGCACAATCTTAAGCGGTAAGGAGAAAAGGGATGTTAAGGGCTGATAATATGCTGAATTCTAATTTGTTTCTGATATATGGCATATAGGATGTGTGTGGTTTAAAATTAGGAGGGTCTAGTAGCATGAGCATGCTCGGTGTTGGCCCTAGGTAATGCAACAATTACATTTAGAGTAAAGGTATGAAAAGAAATGTTTTGCACCTTCACAATGCTGGTTTTCAATAAGAAAAAAATATTTTAGCACTATAAATCATACACAATCGCATTGCATACAACACATGGCATTATCCTAGATGCACAACAATTGTTTTCATAAACATTGACCCACATTGAGAGTGAGGTATCCTAAGCCGTAGGGCTAGATATTCGTTTCCTTTGGGGAATATTCAGTGAGGAATATATCATATTTCCTAGAATGACCAATTGAAAGAGTGGAGCATGTATCGTATGTGTTCTATGTATGTGCGGCGCATCTTGGAGCTAATCCTCGAGGTGTAGGAGAGCCTTTGAGGGGCTGCAACAATTAGTCGAGGGGTGCTCCTTGTGTTTGTTTTATGTGGTGTATAACACTGATATGTGTAGGGACTCCCTATGAGAAGTTTGGGAAGGGTTATCCATTGGATTACAAGTCATACAAATGCCTATTTGGTTAGATCAGTGTGTAGCCTCCAAATGCTCCTAGCCGCGAGGCTGTGTGGGGTGGTTTGGGTGTGTAGTGGAGGCCCGGCTAAAGTCTTAGAGCTAGTGTTGGTTCCATTTTAGGTCTCAATAGGCGGTGCATTTTCCGAGAGTCGCTAATAAGTGGTGGCTCTTGAACCTTAGCTAATTAGGGACTGACTAGCCAGTTTATGTTAAAGGGTATCGAGTTAGACCATTTTTTTATGGATAAACATCATCAAGCCGAGATTCAAATACAAGACAGAGCTAAAAGGGCTAGGCGATGTGCAGAGATTGTGAGGAGATATTCTCCTCAACAAACTAATCTAATGTCCTTATGAGGAAGTGCATCTAGTGGTCTTAGTACCACAAGTAGCTCATTAGGAGAAGGAAGCCTTAGTGCTCCCCTTCTATCATTAAATCAGTCTACTTTAAGTGGGGGAGTGGCTATACCTACACAAGTATCTATAGTGAATTTGGTTGTCACCATGGCACAACCCATTGTAATCCCAATAAGAATGCCGGATTTGCCAGCCTTAGGATTTCCTCTACCCATTTTTAATGGGTTAGCAAAGAAAGATGTGAAACTTCATATTAATGAATTCCAAAAGTTAATGTTCAACTGTCGAATCCAAGATGAAGGACACTTGATAACGTTCTTTAATATCACTCTGAAAGGACGAGCTGCAGTATAGTATCATAGTCTAGAGGCTAGAACCATAACTACGATTGATGCATTCTTTGCAGCCTTTTGAAGAGAGTTTGCCCCTCAAAGAGGAGGTCAGTATTAGCTATGTGTTCTTAATGTAACATGTCAAGAACCTCACGAGAATGTTTAAGGCTATGCCAAGAAACTAAAGGAAGTATTTTGCAAGTTGCAAACCTATATTCCGCTCATTTGCAATACTTTTTGCATAGGCTAGACTTTAATATTCAAGTGTAGTTGAGTAGCATTGCTCTTGTTGACATTGATACGGTTTGCACTGGAGAAGTTTAGACACTATCTATTGTCAACGCATTTCAAGTTCTACGTGGATCATGAAGCCCTGTCCTTCTTGATGAACAAAGCAGATGTTAAAGAACAACTAATGAGATGGTTACTCCTATTCCAGGAGTTTGATTTTGAAGTGATCACTAAGCCTGGCTGTTCCCATGTCCTAGCTGATCATCTATCACGAATCCCTCAATCAGAAGAAGAGGAACAGGATGATCTTGACTTTCCTGATGCTTCCTTGTTTCTAGTTGAAACAATTATTCCCTGGTATGCAGACATAGCCAACCTCTTAGCAACTCAATAGTATCCTCCTGGCATCTAAAGCCGTGATAAGAAGAAGCTCCCTGAGTTCATGATCCTCCGGCAAGAAAGCGGTGTGTCCTTGATATACCATCTTCTTCATGGTTCGTGACCTTCGGGAGTCTAACTGTGGCCCACACAATGGACATGCATGATAACCTGAGGTAACCAGACTTGTAAGGCGAGCCACGACCTAGTGAATACTTGATTGAATGAGATAAAATATAGATATTACAGCGAGAACGGAGGTCTGCTCACCTGAGCACTCTCCCAATCCCGGAAAGTCATGCATCGTCCACATGAGAATGGCTCGAATGTTGGCTGACCGCCGACCATCGTGCCTGCTCATATCTTGCACAGTGACCCCCTTCTCCCACAAAATCTTAAGCTCATTGACTAATGGACGAAGATACACGTCCATATTTTTTACTTTGTAGCGGCCCGGGACGAGCAAGCTAAGGATGAGATGTCCTTTCTTCGTAGAAAGCCATGGAGGGATGTTGTAGTTGACAAGCACTATAGGCCACACACTGTAAGAAGTCGAGCGCAGACCGAATGGGTTCACACCATCCATGGCGAGACCGAGCCGAATATTCCTTGGCTCTCGCACAAAGCCTGGGAAGGTAGAGTCAATGTGGCTCCATGCGCGCGAATCCGCTGATATTCGTTGAACTCCATCCGTGGACCTATTCTGCACATGCCACGTTGTCAAGCTTGCCATGCCGAACGTGCAAAACATGTGGTTTATGCGGGGGATGAGCGGAAAGTGTCTGAGAACTTTTTGAGGGATGGTTTGCCCTTGCAAGTCCTGTCGATACCTGTGAGCACCACACTTTGGACATGTCTCCATAGTCTCGTATTCATCTCAAAACAGTATGCAGTCGTTGATACATGCATGGATGTTATTGTAGTCCATGCCAAGCTTTCGTAAAACATGTTGTGCATCATCACGAGACTCAGGCATGGTATTTGCAGGTGGTAATATATGATATTTCAATAACCTAAAAAAAATTATAAAACACCTTGAAAAAGCACAAATGTCTGCAATAATACTGTAAAAAAAACAATCAATGAAGCCTATGTGCAAGGTACCTGAATAACTCGGTCACACTCGTATCGCTCCAACCGTATTTTGCTTGCACACTTAAGAGTGCAAGCAATGTCTTCAACCGAGATACTCGGCACCCATCATATAATGGTATGGATGCTTCCTCTCTAAGCGGGTCAGATGTCTCAACATCCATGGGAATCAATGCATCAATCATTGCCTCCATCTCAGGCTCCAAGATTGTAGGTAGGTCGGGAAGGTTGTCTATCTCCTCTGGCATTGACGGTATAGATGGGCCTTGCGAGTGGTGGATTGGCTCCTACAATCCATCCATCGCATGTCCCCACGAACTCTTGTAATTGGCCGCAAAGGGTGCACTCCCCCTTGAGTCGAGACATCACCCCCTGGATAAAAAATTTTCCAACAAGACCCAATCTTATTGTGTATGGTTTTCAATTAGCTTGCGAGTACAATGCATGATTAATATTAACTTCAAATTACCATTTGCTGAAAATCCGCAATCGCCTGATCAATGATCTCAGATTGAAAATCGCCAAATCGTCGTACGTGTTCTATAGACAATCGGTGTTTTCGTCTAATTGCCAACTTGCATTGAGAGCAAGGACATGGGACACGCTGATTAAGATACGTCTTGCGATCTTGAACAATAAGACCTTCTTCGTTTTCCATCTTATCTACATTACAGCAAACGAGGCTTAAATGGATAGCTTTATGGAGATGTACGTCAAGTTGCAAGTTGACCATAAATCTTGCATTGTACATAGTAGTTGAGAGATTTATTGATGTTATATCTTGGCCTTGTATCATGCTCAAGGATTTGTTTGTCCTGGTAGATAATTATTCGTTATTGTAAAAAACTGCACTAGAGGGCTTTGAGTATAAGTAATCCATTTATGAGCATCATTGAGGATCTCTTAGTCTAAAGTATCTTAGAAATGTGGTTTTTTTGTCCTAGGATTGTGTATTAAAATTAATGCCATCTATGAAATTTATCAACTATAGTAATAAAATTTATTTCAATCAATTCTACTCATAGTCATAAGACCTGAGAGAAAATATCCTATACTCAATTTAAGGGATTCTTATTCTATAACAATACTTTTGGGTTCATTTTGATGAAGTACCGTAATGACCATTAGCTAGGGTATCATTTTCTTTTAGTCCTTCCATTGACTAGTTGGCATGATTTCTAATTTGTTATGCCTATAAAGTTAATACAAAAACAATGAATTATGCATATCACAATTAGATCCCCTACTTGGACATCATGAAGGACATGACCAATTTTAAGCCATCTTAAAGAGTCACCAATGTACGTGGCCCATGGCAAAGCACATTTCATACCATTATCGATAAGTCTATTATCGTGCATCTTAAATCTCCTAATTAGACTTTATAAATGGTATGACTAATTTTTAGCCCCCTTAAGGAGTCGATGTAATGGTACCCATAAAAAAAGTAAAGTGGATACCATTACCATAATCATGGATATGCTATCATTCCAATATATGTTATCTTTCTCTTTCTCTCCCTCTCCCTCCCTCTCTTTCTCTTTCTCTCGTATTTCCTCTCCCTCTCACAATATATCTTAACACTCTCCAAAAGCAAAAGGGAGAGGGAGAGAGAGAATGCACTCTCCCTCCCTCTCCCTCTCCCTCTCCCTCTCCCTCTCCCTCTCTTTCTCTCCCTCTCTCATTTCCTTCCCCTCCCTCTCCCTCTCTTTCTCTCCCTCTCTCCCCCTCTCCCTCTCTTTCTCTCTTTCTCTCTCATTTCCTCTCCTAAACAAGCAAAAAAGAAAGTGATTCAAACATTAAACAAGCAAAAGGGAGAGGGAGAGGGAGAGAGAGAATGCACTCTCCCTCCCTCTCCCTCTCTTTCTCTTTCTCTCCCTCTCTCATTTCCTTCCCCTCCCTCTCCCTCTCCCTCTCTTTCTCTCTTTCTCTCTCATTTCCTAAACAAGCAAAAAATAAAGTGATTTAAATATTAAACAAGCAAAAGGGAGTGGGAGAGAGAGAATGCACTCTCCCTCCCTCTCCCTCTCCCTCTCCCTCTCTTTCTCTTTCTCTCCCTCTCTCATTTCCTTCCCCTCCCTCTCCCTCTCCCTCTCTTTCTCTTTCTCTTTCTCTTTCTCTCCCTCTCTCTCACTCTCCCTCTCCCTCTCTTTCTCTCTTTCTCTCTCATTTCCTCTCCTAAACAAGCAAAAAAAAAGTGATTTAAACATTAAACAAGCAAAAGGGAGAGGAAGAGAGAGAATGCACTCTCCCTCCCTCTCCCTCTCCCTCTCTTTCTCTTTCTCTCCCTCTCTCATTTCCTCCCTCTCCCTCTCCCTCTCCCTCTCTTTCTCTCCCTCTCTCTCCCTCTCCCTCTCTTTCTCTCTCATTTCCTCTCCTAACCAAGCAAAAGAGAAAGTGATTTAAACCTAAACAAGCAAAAGAAAGAGAGAGGGAGACTCATTGATGAGATATGGCGAGCGTGGGGCGGTTCCTCTTTGCGATGAAGGCTCCTCCTCTCCTTCGCGAACAACGGTGGCGGCGGCAAGTCTTCTTCCTCTCCTTCTCTCACGACGGTCGCTCTCTCCCTCGCTCTCGCTCTCAAAACTCATAAGCCGCAAACACGAAATGAAAACCACGCTCGGTTTCGGCCGCTTTTTTCCCTGTGGAGCATCGCTATTTGCGTCGCAAATAGCGACGCAAATAGCGACGCCGCTATCCACCGTCGTTAATCGGCATCGCTACTAGCTCAAATCCTTGTAGTGTTAATAGCTAGCATATATGTTGGATATGATAGTAGCATATATGTTAGCTTGTTAACACTTAGTGTATATGCTAGCTGGAATACACATTAACTAGTTAAGTTATCATACATGCTACTTAGTATACTTGGTAGCTTGTTCACAACTAGCATATATGCTATCTATGATAGTTAACGTATATGTTAGCTTGTTAGCTAGCATATATGCTAGATATTATATTTAGCTTATACATTAGCAATATCATGTATTACTCATTTTCTTTTATTCTATGTCAATTGTCTTGTTTATGTTGTGTTTGATCTTTGTAAATCCTCTAATATGCCACTATAATAAAATCAAAGCAGAAGCACATGGATACTTGATGTGATTTTACAGCCCATTTATAAACCCATGAAAAAACCTCATTAAGCTTACGAGACTAGTCCAGACCTTGGGAAGTTAGAAAATGCACAAATAGCCATGACAAGTTATGTCTACATTTAAATTTGTGTGAAAAGCACTTTAAACTTAGGCATTTAAAATGTGCATTTTCATACAAAATAGTTTATATATTAAATCTTTCCACAAATACATGATTTAGCACAACACCAAAATCTAAATTAGAATATCCCATGTTCTTTTCATTTTGATTTGAATCTTTCTTTTGAGTGAAACATAGTGGTCTGGGTTTTTTACAAACCGGATTTCTACCACAAAATTTGGCCAAAACCTCTATCAAGAGCCTTACCATATCACTTTGGGTTTACTCTTCAAGCACTAGGTATGCTACATTGCTTCTCAATTATGATTACTCTAGAAAATGGGGGGAACAAGTTCTTAGGAGGGATGTCAATGTAAAGGGTAAAAGGGATGATTATCTTAGTGAAGATGGAAATGGATTACACTTGGGAGTTGAGTGAGTGTATAAATTTTTCAAAGGACTAGCCTCCAACTACATATGGGTTCTGCCTGCATCACTAAGATTTTGAATCTATCACTATCATTAGAGGACACCTCACCCTAGTACACAAGTCAATATCCACATCATGGTGTCATTTGGATCTTACACAAAAGCTTACAATCATGGACCCCTTATGTCACATGCTTATATGTATTTATATATATATAAGGAACTAAAGTCAAAGCAACTTTTGGAAGCCGTTTTTTATAATCTCAATAACTCCCAAGGAAAAGTGAATTTCAAGAAAATTATCGCATAGCCCAATTGGTTTCGACCTGGTCTACAAAGTTGCAGAAGAAACTTTTTTCAAATTCTTCACCAATTTGAAGTTACGAAGGCGCAGACTGCTGGCTACACGCAATTTTCTTCTCTCTTTCACCACATCAACTTTCTATTCTATCCTTCTTGTAAATATATTATAATAATGTGCTTTGGGCACCCACCTCTTGTAATCTAGCTCCCTTTCTCTATTTTTTCTACCACCACCCTTGGCTTCTTGCATGATGACCAAGGTGGGGACCTCTTGTAATCAAGAATATTAGCTTAATCTAATACCTCATGGAGGCTATATAAAGATCCTATGAGAATGACAAGGATAATGACAAGCACATGAGAGCACTCTGGAATACCCTCATGCTAGTCCATCTCTTTGAGGTAAGCGATGAGTGAGTTCTTTTATTATGTAGCATAATGGCAAGCTTCCTCTACCTCTTCTCCTCTTGTCTCCCTCTCTTCCCATCTTCTCATTCCATGAGAGTGACAATGAGAATGATAAGCACATGAGAGCACTCTAGAATACCCTCATGCTAGTCCATCTCTTTGAGGTAAGCTATGAGTGAGTTCTTTTATTATGTAGCATAATGGTAAGCTTCCTCTACCTCTTCTTCTCTTGTCTCCCTCTCCTCTCAGCTCTCTCCCTCTCATATTCTAATATGATGTCTAGTACATATATTCTCTCTTGTGAAGTTGTGTCTTGGTTCTTTTGATTCTCTTTGAGAAAAGGGATGTCGTAGCCCATCCTCCCTTTGGCTAGGTGGTGCCCCTCTTTAGTTCTCTTAGTGAGGATTGGAGGTTGGATGGGTAAGAGGCAACCCATTCATCATTTCAGCCCTCAATAGTTAGTTAGAGAAGGGCCGAGAGAGCACTATGTGATAGTTGAGACACAAGAGAAGACTATGAGCTCTCATATGAGAGATGTCATGGTTGTGAGATTTAATGGAGAGAGGAAATTTGATTCCTTACCTCCTATTCTTCTAAACATAGATGAAGGTGAGTTCCTTCCCTTCCCTCTTCATCTCTCTTCATTGTATTCATATTTTTTTAAGTTTTGTTTCTCTTGCTTGTTAAAGGAGGTGATACCTATATTTTTGAAAGAAGATAAGGAAAGCTTGGTTTCAAACAAGGTGAGTTCATCTTGAGGTATAATCTCTTCTCTTTTGCTTTAGTCTCTCTATCTTAGATCTGTTTGCTTTATGTCTTATTATTATACTTATTTTAGTCTATTTTTAATTAAAATAGTCTCTATTACAATTCTAGAGTAGGAATCGCATGTGTTGGAGCATGAAAAAATACATGAATTCTACATAGATACATTGAAATGCTATTTCTCACATATTCAAAAATGTACATGAAAAAATACATGAATTCTACATAGATACAATGAAATGCTCTTTCTCGCATACTAAAAAATGTACATGTTATAAGGTATTTTTACAATACAATTTTAAAACATTTTTAACATATAAAGGGGTTACTTACAGATTGAATAGAAAAGGGTTATGTTTTATTATGAAAAAATTCATAGATAAGGATATTTATAAATAGGCCTTGAATGCACACAATATAGATGGTATACATATAGTGAATTACCTAGGACTCACGTTATATGAGGAAGGGTGATGTAGGTTTGGCCATCATAGTCATCTGTGTGGATGTGTTGATTATTACATGTGATAGTGATAGTGGGATTGTTAATGTCAAGGGTCTTTTGAAATAGAAGTTTGAGATGAAGGATCTGGAAAGCTTAGATATTTTCTTGGTATTGAGGTGATTAGATGTGTTGATGGTATATGGAAATTTTTAACAAAATTTTGAGATAAAGGATCTAGATGAGTTGAGATACTTCATTGGTATTGAGGTAATTAAATATGCAAATGGTATATGGATGTCCCAAAGTGGCTTGGATATGTTATCCAAGTATGGTATGACAGTATATAAGCCTCTTTCAATGCCATTGGAGCAAAATATAAAGTTAAGTGTTGATGTTGGGGATGAGATAGAAGACTCTACTATTTTTAGGAAGATAGAAGACTCTACCATTTTTAGGAAGATAGTAGGGAGCTCAAACTATATGACCATCACAAGGCTAGACTTGAGCTATTATGTTGGACTTGTAAATTAGTTTATACAAGTACCTTAGAAGCCTCATTTGGATGCAATCTGATACATATTGAGGTATGCAAATTCCACCTTGCATTACAGACTATTTTTATGAGAGGCTAGTAAGGATGCATAGGTATTTGGATACACAAATGTAGATTAGCTGGTAGCAAGTCTCATAGAAGATCTACCAGTGGATTTATGTTTTTCCTTTGGTAGTGTAGCAGTTACTTGGAGCAACCAAAAAGAAACCAATGGTTTCTTTATCAAGTACACAGGGTGAGTATAGAGGTGCTACTATGGCATCATGTGAGATAGTATGACTATAAAAGTTATTGGGTGATTTGGATGTGTAGGAAGATGGTCTAGTTGTCGTGCAAATAATTTATGGATGGAGTAGTTTAAGTTTGAACTCATTACTTAAGTAAGTCTTTTGATTTGGGTAATGCAAAGAAAATAAAAATTAAAAATTGTGTATCATGTGCAAACACTTATTTATCAGATGTTGGATGTACATATATGGACCTCACATATGGGGTTTTGTCAAAAATATTTCCATCACAAAATAGATTGCAAACCTCCCAGGATCAACCAAGGTGCCATGTGATCTCTCTTAGAGGCTTAAAATACACTTGCATCTATGCATGCATAAATGATTCTATACTCTTTTTTAGTTCACAACAAGATACCTAAGAGTGTCCTATCTTTAGAGAGGTAAGATAGAGTAGATTCGAAATGTGTAAATGTGTATAGATGTGCTTCACAAGGATTTGTGCCATTCTTCCAACATTTCTTACATATATCACATGTTCAAGTGTCAAATCATTGCAAAGCTGATGACATGATATTCCCCTCATTGTTCAACTAATGGCAAGTGTAGAATCACTACAAGGATATAGGAGAATAGCGACGGCCATTTTCGACGCAAATTAGTGGCATCGCTATTTGCATCGCTATTTGCGTCGCAAATGCGATGCAAATGGCAATAGTACTTAGGCAAAAACAAGCGAGCCGAAACCCGAGCGTGGCATTTTGCGCGAATGAACGAAAGAGGGGGCGAAAGGGAGAGTGAACTGCATCTTGCGTTTGAGAGGGAGAGGGAGAGAAAGAGAGAAAGAGGGAGAAGGAGAGCTTCCCACCGCCGCCGCCGCCGTTTGGGAAGAAGAGGAGGAAGTATACGGAGGGTGAAGAGGAGCCGTTGTCGCGAAGAGGAGCCGATGAATCCATCCTTGACCCTTTGCGGTGAGTGCATTGTTCCCTCTTGGTTTGTTTTTGTTTTTTCTCATTTTCTTTTACTTTTTTTTTGTTAAAAATGATATGTATTGAGAGAGAAAGAGAGGAAATGAGAGAGGGAGAGGAAGAGAGAAAAAGAAAGAAGGAATGAGAGAGAATCTAATTGCCAGCTTATATTGAGAGTAAGGACATGGAACAAGGTGATTAAGATACGTCTTGCGATCTTGAACATCACGGCCTTCATCATTTTCCATTTGGTCTATGTTACGATAAACAATTTGTTTTTGTTTTCATTCTTTTTTTATTTCTTAAATTGTTTGAGAAGGGATTTCTTCTCTTGTAACTCAACAAAATTAACGTATGTAAAGTCTCCACCCACCTAGGGTCTACAATATGTAAAGTCTAATATGCTATGCATGGGGACGAGGGAGTAGCTATCCCATGTCGGAGTGTTTCCCGTCCCATGGTATTGCACTAGACCTCGCTACCTTTTTTCCTTTGTGTGTGACTTATATGTAGAGCGTAAGAGGAGGTAGCGCAAAGCATGTCAATAAAACCATCCATTCACATCCAAGTCCAATCTCTCTATCACCTATGGGATTTGTCACACCTATGGGGACATCTACTCCAGTCACTCTAGCTTTTGCTCAGCCGTCCACAGGTGGTATCCCTATGGGTGCTACTCCGAGAGATACTACCCCCGTAGGTACACTAGATGTACAGGGGTCTCCTGGATATGCCCAGGAGCGTGGTCGCAGGTGGAAGAGGACACGTCTTAGGCATACCCTAGAGGGGTATGGATACCTTGTAGATGATAGGACAGGAGCCATCATCATGAATGATAAGGGAAGGAGGCTGATGGCTCGTATGAGAGAGTTGTGCCAATAAGTTTTTCGACACAACGTGTTGGATCATTGGAAGAACATAACAGAGGGGAGCAAGGACTACATAGTAGCATCCTTGCATGAGGAGTTTCTTGTACCCGCCGCAGCAGATAGGTTTTTCACAGGCTGGATGATGGAGTGCATGCATGCGTATATGTCACACAGACAATCGAATGCACGCAAGGCACTTAAGAGTGGGGCCTGAAAGCCCGAGTGGCTAGATGCAAATGACTGGCGCTGACTCGCTAGGGAGGAGGCTATAGATTCTCTAGGATGTTGGAGATAGCAGCGTGAGGCAGCAAGGGCATGATTGGAGGTAGGAGTGGTCCATCATCTTGGGAGTGGCAGCCACAAGACTTATCTCGAGGACTTTGTAAGTTTTTCTTTTGTTCTGCTTGCTTATTTTTTTGTAATATCCCTTGTACTGACAATCGTGTTTCTAATAGTTGTATTTTGTTTTCTTTGCAACACTCCATTACAAACCGTGATTCCACCGGCCTAGAGACTC
This sequence comes from Lygodium microphyllum, assembly GCF_053477565.2. Taxonomy (NCBI): domain Eukaryota; kingdom Viridiplantae; phylum Streptophyta; class Polypodiopsida; order Schizaeales; family Lygodiaceae; genus Lygodium; species Lygodium microphyllum. The sequence continues at coordinate 3,474,190 of NC_141153.1, read as the reverse complement.
GATATACAAAGAGACACGGTCTCACTGCATTGATCGACCGATTGTATGGACACAACGGCCCAATAAGTCACCCATCTTTCTTGTCTATAGTTACTAATTTTAATTAAAATGCATTATTGTATGGTGGAGTGATGTGTAGTTTTTTCTTTTTTTGCAGAGTCTGTTCGATGCTCCTTTGTGGCGGGACGAGCTTTCGGATGGCGAGGATCTATAGCTCACCCTTGGATCCGTGGAGCGCACATCCTCTTCTTTTTTGGTCATGTGATTTATGTAGGCATTTTCTATACACTATGTTATTATCATCCTTTGTATCTTGCCATGATTGTACCATCGCTTTCATTACACGATCTTGTATTTATTTTATGTATCAGCCTTATGGATTCAAGTACACTTTGCCTTCATTTTGACGAGCATTGTACACTTTACTGTAACTCTTTTGTATGGCCCGACAATTTTTTTCCCCCTGTAACCATCGCTATTAGCATCACAAATTTACTGCATGCATCACTATTAGCATCGCAGTTTGCATCGTAAATCGTCGCTTTGATAGCAACGCAAATAACGACGATGATAGCGACTATTCTATGGCATCGCTAATACCGATGTTTTTTGCGACGACGGGGGCAAATTTTTTAATGAACATTTTCGTCACTTTGAACGTCGGTATGAGGCTTGTATCTTGTAGTGAATTTCTATAAATACACTTGCATGGAAGTATATTAAGTAAATGTGGCCAATCTTCCAAGAAGAACCTAGAAATTTGGGGCTTGGCTTTCTTATGTATGGTTGAGATCCATTTGGGATCAAAAGAACCTGTTATAGTGTATGGCGAGTGGTATTGGTGAAGTACAATAGTCCACCTTCCATGGCAAATAAAGAAATGGCATGGTATAATATTTCTTCTAATTCAAGAAAAACAAAGTCAAGAATATGGGTGTATCTACATCTCTTGATTGAGGATTTTGGGATACTTTGGATACATATTGAGATGCATGATATATGTCAACCTCATCACTATAGCACCCTACATTGAAAGCCATCTTAATGTGGATGGGTAAATTTTTTTGGTGAGCTTGCTTAGGTGAGCTTCTTTGGCATTTAATGCATGAGGACCTCAAAAGATGTCACACACAAAAACATAAGCATGAATATAGACATGAATTATGAAAGAGTAGTTACTTGAGAGAACCCAAGATTTTAGCTCTAATGTAAACTTCTAATGGCGAGCATATGATATTCTTAGTGTCTCTTATATATATCTACTACAAAGCTTGGGTAGGTGCATGAGCATATATTCTTTTCCACAAACTTCCAAAATCCTAATGAATATGAAGTATAAATATTTTTTTATGAAGAAAAAAGCAACTAACAATTGTTTTATCAAGTATAGATACTGATGCAGAGGTGTTGCTATAGTAACATGTGAGGTGGTATGGATACATAAGTTATTGGGTGATTTTGATGTGTAGGGAGATGTTCCAGTTGTCATTCATTGTGATAACATGAACAATATACAATTAGCTAGCAACCCAATGTTCCATGCTAAGACATCACATTGAGATACATTACCATTTTTGAGAGAGAAGGTATTTGCAGGAGAAATCAACTTGGTATGTGTTAGCAGACAGGATCAGATAGGTGGCATTATTACAAAGGCATTAGGTTCAGAGAAGGTTCAAAACTTTTGAAGCTTACTTAGAGTTACAAAGACACACTTGAGCTTGGGGGGAGTATTGAGATGGCAAGATCAACATCCACATGCCTACACTTAGCTCATAGATTATCATTATGATCCTCACATGGCTACTAACTTATCACCTATTATATTGGGTTAGTTACACCTACCTACGGCTAGCATAGTTATAGCACTAGTCGATTAGTATAGTCAGTCATGCACTATTTGATCTAGTAGGCAAGTACCCTTTATGTTGTATCTTATCTATACTTTGTGTACATTACATTATGTGAGGAAGAAGGAAAAAAAGTGAGTAAGAAAACATTTTGGTTTCCATCTCTCTTCTTATGTTCTTAAGTGAGATTTCTCTTGTGTATAGTGTGTGTGTTTGGTGCAATATAGCTTAAGAAAGTCTCCTCACCACACGATTCATGACAATTATTAGTAGCTATCCATGGGTTATATGCTAATTAGCAAGTCTGTGGGATAGACCATGGTCAATATTTGTATGCTAATCATTATTTTTTAAACTACTAGTTAGCATCTCCATGTGTGCTATTCCAAGGTTGATCATATTCCAAGAAGCACAATGTCTCATAGAAGGGTGTTTTGGCTTTATGACTCACATCTAGAAGGTGTAGATTTATTGTTGTAATATTTCTACACAATTAAAAATTAGTTGGTTAGTTCGAAAGTTAGTTAGTCAATTAATAAGCTACTAAGATTACTAACTAAAAATTAGCTAAAGTAAAAACTAACTAACGTTAATAACTAATCATTTTTATTTAATTAAAAATATATTTAATAAAAAACCGAAAGTCATAATCTGATATTTTTCTCGGATTGACCAAGGATTGTAGCCACCCTTCAAAAGTTACAACGTGAATGAGAGTTATGAGCTATATTAGTCACTAGTGTTAATGTGTATAGTATGGATGGTCTAAAAATATTAGATTTTTGGAAAAAAACTAGCATATTTTAGATATTACTTATTATAAATAGCCTAAAGAGATATGGAAATTTCTAGAACTAGATGTCATGGAAAAAAAAACAAGTGATTTTTAAGCTAGTTTTGGAGATTTAATACGAAAAAAAGAGGGATTTGCGAAGTTGCACGCGTCGTGATCACAGCCTACAAGCAGTAAATAGCACTTCGAACAGAGAGAAAACAAAGGACTGATCGGAAAGATTTCTAACCAAGTGTCTTGGGATTTTTACCCCCCTTTCAAAGCCAATGGAACCATCAGATTTATGATTTGAGCATTAGATCACTGATTTTTCCAAGATCCCCTCCACAAAGAGCTCTTCCTCTTAGTCACAACCCTTCTTCTCTTGTTTAGCTATAAATATGAGGCATGGGAGGCACAAGGTAGCATAAGGAGACCTCGAGAGGCTGCGAGAGAGAGAGAGAGAGAGAGAGAGAGAGAGAGAGAGAGAGAGAGAGAGAGAGAGAGAGAGAGAGAGAGAGAGAGAGAGAGAGAGAGAGAGAGAGAGAGAGAGAGAGAGAGAGAGAGAGAGAGAGAAGTTACCCAGAGAGACTGCAAGGGAGAGAGTTAGCTCAATATCCCCTATCTCGATCTTCGACTAAGCCATCTTCTCTTACGCTCTTCCATCTCAAAATCCATTCCTTCCTTATCTCTCGAATCTACTTGCGGACGATGGCCCCCAAGCAAAGAATGTTGCGTGCGGATGGCAATCTACAACTAGCAACAAAGCTTTGGGCGAAGGTATCACTGCCAATCCAACTGCGGTGCAGGTTGTAAGTAATGTATTTCCAAATTGATAGATGCTTACTTTGATTCTCGCATGAGATACGTTAGGCTCCGTACTTTGCCGTGCTAGAATAGGTCATTGAAAAGGATAAATTGCATCTCAAATATTCAAAGATGAAGTTTGCAAAGTGCTTGTATCAAGGGAAGTTAATTGCACCTAGTTGCTAAGCGACGAATCCATGCATAGCATAAGCAACATATGGGACTCTAAAGTATTAAGCATCGATGAGTCTTTGATTAATCTTTACCTAGGACAATATTATTTAAGGTTTGCAGATGCACATAGATGTTACATACATGGGAGAGATTATGTGAACTTTTAAACATCAATGATACGCGACTTCTTGCCTTAGGAGAAAGGAGGATAAAGTCAAGATAAAATGTTGCATAGTAGGGAAAGGCTAAAAGATAAATGTCACTTAGAGAAGAGGCATAAATGCTCTTGCTAGATTGGTTAACTCGCATTGAAATGATAGGAATTACGTCCTGTACAATATTTGAACCTTTAGCATATGCCTTACCTGAAAGAAGGGAATATTAAGTAAATTTTAATCTTTGGTCCCAAGGGGGAGAGAAAATGTGCAATGGAAATGTTATCCCATCTAGTCTTGCAATGCTTGGAAAAGAATACCATTGTTTTGTTGGTTAATCGAACAACACACTAAATGCTTTTACAATCAACTGATTGTTGGATTGTGGTTTGGATGATTATTCCAAGTACTTATGTTTGATGGTAAATGCATGGCAGGGGTCTATGATGACAAGTTGCCATGGTAATAAAGGAATGTTTTCTTGGACAATGATATTAGGGCTGAATGCCTTGATTGTGCTTAATTCTTAATTGGATTAATTAAGGAAGGATATTTTGCAAGGGTGGATCATCTCCAAGGTCACACCATGTTTCAACCCGAGAGGGAACTGCTCGATTTACAGGCCAAAGGTCGAGTGGTGAAAAGGCCAACCACAGAAGTTGTGTCTCACTCCTAGGTCGCTTGGGGTCAATGGAGCTCTGGACACCCCTTGCCTAGTCCGGAACGGAGTTGTAGACTGTCACGAGCCCACTGTCGCGAGCCCAACGTCTGGGGCATTGGAAGATCCTATTCTAGATAATGGATGGAAATTATGGTGCCATATGATTTGGACTGGGTACTTCTGTTGGACAGAAGGGATACATAATTTCTCCTGTATGGGCAGGAGACAAAGATTAATTTGAAGATAAGTTAAGGAACTTGTTTGTCAAAAGGATTGTTTGCTCTGTCTTTGTGTCAGTGCTATAAGTTGCGCGAACAAACCCCATTCCCTAAAAGGCTAATTAAGGAAGTTGATTTTGAATGTCACACATAAATGTGATAGGACCTAATTAGAAAACTAAAGCTATCAAGGGACATGGGTGGGCAGAACTCCCGATGAGTCCGTCCTATGGTAGGGTGGTCCTAGGGAACTGGGAGGCTTCTCATAAGGTTTTATCGACCTTTAGGTATTGTTAGGTCAGAACCCTGATTCATGCCATTTTAGGGGACTGGAATGGGACTATGCCCTATGGGCAAAGAGGTCGAGTAGTGGATCCCTCTCGTTTCCCACTCTCTTTGAATCAAGTGTAGTATGGATCTGCTTCGGATTGGATACCTCTGTGTAAAGTAGGATGTCCAGAATCCGACGCTAGGATGCTGTCAGGAGACCTTGTCCACTAGGAACCCAAATTTTAGGTCAATCCTAGTGGGTTTGGCTGCGAACAATCCATTGCGAGGCGGACTTGGGAAACCCTAGGTGACAAACCCCAGAACATTCCATGGAGTGCCAGGCGGCATCGCTTAGACTTGTCTCTCGATGGACTGCTAAAAATTGTGCCTGGACAGTCGATAGGCGGGCACGTTACAATTGTAGACTTTAAGATGGTTCAAGATGGCAAAATGCTAATACAAAAGTTTCTAAAAGACAATATATGTAACAAAAATTAGCTTCATAATAACATTTAGCTTAGCTAAAGATAGCGTATGCTTAAATTATCTTTTGATAAGAACAAAGTTATTAATATACTTTGCTAAACAATAAGATTCCCTAGTAATGCTTACTATTCAAAAATCAATAACAACCAATATGCAAGCTAAAATTTTGACTGTGGACTCATATTAATATCCCTTTCTAATTATTGGATATCTATCCCTTTTTTATTATGAAGTCATATTAATATTACAAGCACTCACATTTAGAAAACATACATGAATAAGTTTGATTGATGCAAAAGAGCTCCTTGTTGTAGAGGCAATGAAGGTTATATTATTACAATCAATGACTTCAAGCTCTATGTTAGTTCATACACCTTTTGAATAAACACAATATATTATGTATTTACAATGTGGCGTGCAAGCACTAACCAAAGCATGTATGAGGTTTGCTTTCCATACATAAAAGATGGTATACAAGCATGAGCTTAAACATGTATAACGTCCATTAGGTATACATATAAGTTGGTGCAAATGCACTAGTAAGAACATATATAAATTCATATTGGTATATAAGTATGTACATGTACTAGATTGAAAATGTGCAAAAATATTTTGATGGCAAATAATTTGGTTTGAACATTCACCACCATTCGAAACATGACTAGACTCTCATCATCTAGCGGTGTTTCCATCTAGTATTGTTGAACATACTACAAATTATTTTTTGCTTGTATCCAATATATGTTGTCATAAATATACCCTTCTAGTTGAGTTACTAGTAAGTTCTTTACTTTTGGATGATCAAACAGCAATAACATAGATTTTTGAAGCACTACTATATAGAATCATCCACAATCACTATGTTTCTGTGGTTGAACATATGAAACTCTATCCATAAATCTATCAAGCACTTATACATAGAATCATCCACAATCACTATGTTTGTGTGGTTGAACATATGAAACTCTATCCATAAATCTATCAAGCACTTTTATATAGAATCATCCAAAATCAGTATGTTTGTGTGGTTGAACATATGAAACTATGTCCATAAATCTATCAAGCATTTGAAGAAGATGGGATTATCTATAATAGGAATTCTTGATATTTTTGGATATGTCTAATAATGACTCTGATCAAGCATGGTACTCATAAACCTCAGAGCTAGTTTTTGTAATGCTACTATCAATATTTTGGAAACTATATTTTTGGATATGCCTAATAATGACTCTAATCAAGCATGGTACCCCATAAACCTCGGAGCTAGATTTGGTAATGTTACTATCAATATGCTGGAAACTATATCTTGATGGGTGCAACTCCATATGAAGTCTATGAAATTATTTAGGCACCATAGCAAAAATGTAGTTGCTCTTGGAATTATGTACACGTACTCCCCAACATTTGATTTGATCTTTTATAGGTGTCTTACATGCTTTAGAATGTTATCCATTCTCTTATAATGACAGACTACTATTCCATTTACATCCATGATAAAGCATCCTATGATACTCTTGCTCTAGGGGTATTATTCCTTGAATCCCTATGCGTGTCGCTTTGCAACCACCTGGATGACTCTCTATTTCCATCTTCTCAATTGGAAGGACTTTCCTTTTTTTCTTAACTTGACTTTTTTTGAAAAAATCTACCTCAAAAAACTATATTCTCTTCATTGAAGCTATTTCTTCTACTATGATAGGTGTAGATAGAATTGCAAAGATAGTATGAAACAAATTGTTTTTACCAACATAGGAGCCCAAAGAAAGAATTGAGGGTATCCACATGACTTGCATGGAAACTCCACAATCAAACTTCACTTTAATATAGAGACCTAAAGACAACCACATCACTCGAGTGGTGCCAATGCCAAGGAAAGAGTTTCCTACAAGTATTATTAATCATCTTTTTTTGCTTCTGCACTTATTGTCTATTGTGTAAAGGACTAGACATTACCATTTCCTAGAGAAATTGGTAAGACCTTCCTATCGTGGCCATGGCTTATGCCGATGTTAGACCTCAAATCCATAAGTTTAATGGAAAAGAATTTCATCAATGGTAGGTACTAGTGAAGTATAAAATGATGGAATGGGGCTACTGGCCCTTCATCAGAGGGACCAAGGTTATTGATCCATCAAACCCACTTGATGTAGAAGATGATGAAAGAGCCCAAGCCATAATCATGCTTCATCTAGAGGAATCTCTAATCCATCACATTGACCAACTCTCCACTACCAAGGAGAAATGGGATGAGGTTGAAAAGATTTATGGTGCTAAAGGCAAGAACTCTAAAATTTTCCTTAAGATCAAATTTTTTAGCTTGGAGCATAAACAAGGAGAAGACATAGGTAAGTTCATTTCTCACATGAAGGGGATCATGGCGGAACTATCCTCAATTCAAGCTCCAATTCATAATGAAGATGCCATTGCAATTCTCTTGAAGGCTGTAAAGAAGGTATTTTTAACTCTTGTAACGACTCTTACAAATATCCCTAATCCAACCTTGGAAACTAATCTTGTTTAGATGAGGAAAAAAGAAATCAGAAAGAAGGTAGCACTAGTCAGGCATCCACTTCAATGGCCTATGACCAACTCTTGGTTCATATTGTATCCACTAAATAATCCTTCTGCAACAAAAAGGGACACCTTGTCAGCAACTATTGGAAAAAATATACTGACAAAATGAAGTGCAACAAATGTAAGAAGACAAGGCATATTACTAGTAAATGTCCTACCATCCCTGAAGTACCAAAAGAATTGGAGACCAACTTTGTCTCCAACCCACATGATGATCGACTTTTCCAAATCTAAAAATCATCTACCTATAAGAACTATTGTAGCCTGATTTATAAAGGCATCCCACTTTGTTTGAGGGGGGGAATTAACATGTCTTGTTGTCCAATGCCACTCTGGCATTGAGGGGGTGTTTTGAGAGATAGGCATGTGAACCCTATGTATACAAGGGTGGATAAGGATAGCTGGGTGTGAATGAAATGGAGGGTAGGGGGAAACCCTAACCCTTGCCATCCAAAGGCTATTTAAACAACCTAGAGGTCACTCTCAATGTAGAGGAGAGTGTACTAGTTGTACTTGTGAACAACTCATTAAGGAAGATCTTCTTCTTGTACTTGAGCTCTCTCTCTCTCCCTCTTGTGCACACTCTCTTGATCTCACTCTAATATTTCAACATTATCAATTTCCAAACTATCATGAATTGCATGGTGGGGGGATTTTCTTGAGTGATTGCATCGAACATAAACATTACACATAAGAGGAAGATTACTCAAGAACACAAGAAGAGAGATGGAGGCCAAAATGTTTTCTTGTTGATTTTTTCCTTCCTCCTTCCTCACACAATGCAATGTACAAAATGTATAGATAAGATATAACATAAAGGAAAGTAGTCTACTACGTCAAAGAGTGCATAACTAACTATACTAATTGATTGGCGCTATAAGTATGCTAGTTGTAGGTAGGTATTAATTATGGTTCTACATACTTTATACATGCATTCTCAACAATGAGGATATATAGATTTACTATTTTATTGCAACCATGCTGAATAATGGTATATACACAAGGCTTCATCATCTGTATCACTAGAGAAGGATAATGGTAGTGATATTGGGGACTTGCTATTTGAGGATGTTGACATCTTGCCTACAAAACAAATGTTTTAAAGTGTGAAGGCATTATACCCTCCTCTATTGAGAATAAATTTGTGTTCTTTTGCTGGGTGTAATTATACATTAATCAGTGCAATATTTGCTATCATGTGTGTGTTCACATTCATATGTAAATTGTCATACAGTTATGCCTTGAAATAGAAGTTAGATATAATATTTTCAAATCCCTTTCAATCAAAAACAAAATCCAAACTCATTTATGTCCTGCTATTTAAGAGAATAGAAGATAAGAAGAAACAAAGACATCACATGAGGAAAACCCTTATCTTTTGCAAGATGCTTATGTCAACATCCCTTCCTTTCTCTTTTTGGCTCTTCTTCATGTGTAGCATGATACGCATGGCCAACATGCATATAATGGGTAACATGGTCACAATGAGTAGCATGCATATAATGAACTGCAAGATCACAATGGTCAACGTGCATTTAATGGTCACGTATGGCCACAATGGGTAGCATGCATACAATGTGTATCATGGATATAATGTGCAACATGCTTTCAATGGCCAATATGGCTTCAATGGATAGGAAAGTGCTTATGATCAAGAGATCTAGGATAAGATAATACTCACCAAATACAATAGGAAATCTTCATCCCCATTGAGTCTAGAGGAATGGATAGCCAAGTTGGAATTCTACTTTGTTCTCTATCCTCAAACAAATGAGCAAAAGATGCATTTTATAACTCTTCATCTTGCAGGTTTTGCACACACTTGGTAGTATTATGCAAAGTATGAGCAACATCCTATCCATAGGTGGAATGACTTCAAGGCACACATGGTGTAAGTGTATATCTCCTTGGTTGAGACAGAATGATTGGCTAGGTGGTGGTACCAACTAGTCCAATGTAGCTTGTCTGTGAGAAAATACACAAACCAATTTCTCAATTTGACTATATATGTGAAAAGTATTAGTGATGACACTAAATTGCACAAGTACATATATGGATTGGAGCCCAATCTATCCATTGATGTGATAGCACAAAAGCCCACTACACTTCTCCAAGCAATAGAGTTGACTGAAAGGTCTGCCCATGAATACAAGAAGAACATTGGATTTCAATATAATTTTGGATAGCAAAGAGCTTCAGCTAAATAAGCCCTCAAGGAGGTGCTTAAGGAAAATAACATGCCTTATAACAACCCTAAAATCCTTGCTTACCCACCATTTAATGCTTCAAAAAAGCAACCAAGTTTTAGGGTAGCAAGCAACACAAAACATGGTGAAAATAGACCAAATAATGCTTTAGCCCAAGCTAACCAAGGTGCCCAAAATTCCATCTTGGTGGATCTCTTTAGAGAGCATAAAGAAAAATGCTCATGTTTTCCATGTAGGGAAAAATACAATGTAGATCATGCATCAAAATGTGCTAATTGGAGGGCTAAACTCAATAGTATGTATGTCTTGAAAGATGTGGAAAATACACCATAGATCATGCATAAAAATGTGCTAATTGGAGGGCTAAAGTCAATAGTATGTATGTCTTGGAAGATGTGGAAGAAGAAGATGAAGATCTTGATGCTATGATACATGTTGGTCATGAGGACTATGATGAGAATACGAGCCAAGAGAAATTTTATGATCCCCTAGATGACTTTCCCTTTGACTCGGTGGATGCTTGCCTCATGACTCAAGTGGAATTTTGTCTACCATTCCCCTACATACTTCCACTTCCATATTTTATTTATATGGATGCATGGATGGGCTCTAGGAGTCCAAGCACACTGCGAATACAAGGGAGCATAAATGGAAAACATGTCTTTATTCTTGTGGATAGTGGTAGTGCTCATAGTTTTGTAAATAGATTGTAAGCCATGGATCGATTGAGATGCTTCCCACTAAATAACAACAACCCCTAAGAGTGCAAGTTGTAAATGACGATGATGATACTAGCACTCATATATGCTCTAGAGTATCCTTATGCTTGGCTAAAAATTATGTGTCATTTGTGGAATTGATTGCACTTGATATGGGCCCCATTGATGTTGTTCTAGGCTAAGATTGGTTGAAGCACTTGGGTAAGATTGCCATGCTTTTCTCTTAGCTTTACATGGAGTTTCTTATACATGGACAACTCATTCGCTTAGAGAAAATTCAAGATAATGCAAATTTTTAGCTTGTTATAGCCAAGCAACTTAAAAGTGAATTCAAGAAACGCTCCTAGAGATTTATATTACATTTAAACAAAGACGTTGTAGATTCATCCACAAATTTGACTGAGAATTTAGCATTCAAAAATATTTTGGAAGAGTACAAGGATTTGTTCCAAATGCCTACAACCCTCTCGCCTAAGAGGCAGGTGAATTATTCTATTGATTTGGAGCCCCATTCAAACCAAGTAAACAAGCCACCTTATGGGCTCAAAGTGTAAGTACAAAGAAGTTGAAAAGCAAGTCAATGAGTTGCTTAAGTAAGGGTTCATTGAGCTGAGTTCTTCTCCTTATGCATCCCCCATCTTATTAGTCAAGAAGAAAGATGGCTATTTTAGGATATGCGTTGACTATAAGGATTTAAACAAAATCATTGTTAAGAATCAAGACCCCATACCTAGGATTGATGACTTGCTTGATGATCTAAAAGGGGCAAAGTTCACAAAGATTGATCTGAGATCTAGCTACCATTGGATACGTGAGAGTAGGTGATGAAATAAAAATAACATTTTGCATAGATCGACGGGTTTATCATTTCCTTTGATGCCATTCGGGTTGATAAATGTCCCTGCCACTTTTCAAAGCCTCATGAAAAAGATCTTATACCTCTTTTTCTTTCACTTTATGCTTGTATTCTTTGACAACATTCTCATTTACAGTAGATCATTGAAAGAGTACTTACTACACATCACAAGGGTGTTTGACAGATTAAAGGATCATAGAATGTTTGCAAATGAGAGCAAATGCATATTCATGTAGACTAAGATAGAGGACTTGGGCCACATTGCGAGTGATAATGGCATACAGGTTGACCCCAAATAGGTGCAATTTGTCAAGGATTGGGCCACACCATCCAATACCACTTCTTTACAAGGATTGTTTCATCTTTCCTCATTATGTCATAGATTCATTTTTCACTATGCCGATTGCAACACCCTTGAGTCATAGGTTGAAGAAAAAGTCCTTCTTTTGGGACTCTCTAGCTGATTGCAGCTTCAACCAATTGAAAGAATTGCTTACTTTAGTCCCCCATACTTGTTTGCTTAGACATTTCAAATAAATTCACTGTTCATATTGATGCTAGAGCGGAAGGGGTATAGGTATTATCTTGTTGCAAGAACATGGTGTCATTGCATCTGAAAGTTGCTAACTTGATGAAACAAAGAGATGATGGCCATCCTCCGTGCTATCATGAACTGGCATCATTATCTCTGTGGTGGCTAGTTTAGAGTGAAAAGTAACCACATCTAGTGCTCAACTACTTTCTATCGTAGCCAAATTAGACTCCCAAGCAGAAAAGGTTGGTGGAAACCTTACATAATTATGATTTTGAGATCAATCATACTAGGGGAGAGGATAATGTTGTGGCTAATTCACTTTCTTATATATGAGCATGCAAAGTATCATATATTGTTAAGCTTCACAGTCATTAGATAGAGAAGCTCTAAGAAGCTTATTTTTTTAGTGATGACTTCAATCATATCTTTGAGAAATTGCAGCAATGCGTTATGAAAGAGGACTCCCATTACCAACTCAAAATGGCCTCATATGGTCACATGGTAAGATTGTAATCCTTCATCCCTCTCCTTTTACATAGAAAATAATGAAAGAGATGCACGATGTGCCTATTCCTAGTCACTTAAGTATTGCAAAGAGTTTTCACTGGAAGGGCCTATGGAAGGATGTCAAAGAATTTGTATTTAGATATGTGCCATGCCAACAAAACAAAGATAATACTCTTAAGCCATGGGATTTTGATGCAATCATTGCCTATCCTTGGGGAGGAAATGGACACACATTATGATGGATTTCATGCGTGCCATGCCAACAAAACAAAGACAATACTCTTAAGCTGGGGCATTTTGCTACAGTCATTGCCTATCCCCCCTGAGGGGAAATGGATACACATTACGATGAATTTCATGATTGGCTTGCCCACAATTGAGAAGGGTTGGAACAGCATCTATGTGGTAGTGGATCGTCTCACCAAAGTAGCCCACTTTATCCCCACCAAGACCTAGTATACTGTATCTGAAGTAGCCAACCAGTTTATAGAGCACATCTTTAAGTTGCATGGACTTCCATAGGTCATTATGCATGATCCAGATGCCAAATTTATAAGCCACTTTTGGCAAACAATTTTCAGCTTTATGGGATCCAAAGTATCCCCATCTACCCTATACCACCCCTAGAAAATCGCCAAACTCAGAGGGCAGATGAGTGGCTTGAGACCTACTTGAGACATTCTTGTCATGATGTACAACACGTGGAATTCATGGATCCATTTGGCTAAGTTTTCTTATAATAACTCCACTCATGTTAGCAGTGGAGTATCCCTCTTTGAGGCCATGTATGGGTACAAGGCGCTTCTTCCTACACATATTTAGTGTGAGAAGTTGAACCCTCATGAAAGAGAAGAATTGAACCACATGCAAGCTCCACTTCAACAATGTAAGATGAATCTTAGGAAGGCCCATGAACACATGAAGCTCTATGTTGATGAAAAAAGATGCTCCCTTGAGTTTCAAGAAGGTGAGTTGATTCTCTTAAAAATACCCAAGTTCCAATACTCCACACTAAAGGATGTCTCTAGCAACAAGTTGGCACACCACTATTATGAGTTTTACAAGATAGTGAAAAGAGTGGGTAACTTGGCTTATCATCTCAAACTTCCTCCCTCCACTAAGATTTATAATGTTTTCATGTGAGTCAGTTAGAACCTTTTATTGGGTCTTTTAAAGACTATATGGAGGAGTTGCCACCATAGACGAAGAGGGCATCATTTAGTACACTCTTGAGGCAATCATTGAACAAAGACAAAAGAAGCTTAAAACTCATTCAATTCAAGAATATCTGATTAAATTGTAGGATTTACCCTTGGAAGAAGCCTCTTGCATGCCAACAACTATTTTGGAGAAGTTCCCCTATCTCAAAGATGCAAATTTGGCTAAATATACTAGCTTATTTCGGCCCAGTTTGGACCATAGACTCCTTACGCATAGCATACTAATTTGAAGGAGTTTTTACCCTACATTAATGATAGTCAAGTGTAGCCTATATGCCTGAAAGTACACTTCATGAGCTTTATTTTGACACATCACACGTCTCACTGGAAGCCGCCCATAGAAAAGTTATGACAAGCTTTCTATAGCAAGCCTATTTTGGGTAGCATGTTGTCCACTATTTGTAAGACCCTCATTGTCAAGAATTGGTGGCCAAACTCATATATTGTCAACTCATATATGTTGTATATATCATATATACATCTATATGCCCCAATTCCACATGAAATTGAGCTTTTTCACATATATATTACTGTTTTTAATGCTTAAAAGAGTAGTACTCTAATGCCCCATGACTGGTAAGCCACACCAAAAGGTCTTCCTTTTATTTTTGATGGCAAAATGCTTAAGGGTCGGATGGAAGGTAAAAGAGTAGGATAGATGGGTTAGACACGAGGTTCGGATGGAAAATACTTGGTTACACTAGTGGGCTATATAAGGTATTGAGAGACTTAGTTAATGTATCAGTTATTGCATAATCAAGTGATTTCACCTTTCTCTCTAGCTTTCATGGCTTCTTTGCTCTCTTTCTCCCTCTTCCTATCATTCTCTCCTTCTCTAGTCGTTCTCTCTCCTATTCTCTCTCTTTCTCTCTCCTCTCCATAGTCTTCTCTCTCTTCTCTTCTCCCTCTCTAGTCCTCTTCATCACACATATCTCAATTTGACCTATAAATATCCATGTGCAAGTGATTAATAGAATCCATTGTATGACCGATTGTGGTATGAGATGTAATAAGTTACGTAGGATTGTGATTATGTTTTTCTAAAATCACCATTTCACTTTGCTTAATATAGTCTTCTACTTTATTAAGACAAAATATAAAAGTAGCTATTGAAAGTGCATACATTATTAAACTTTTGGTACAAAGAACAAATCAAGTCTGACTAAATATTGTCTAGGAGAAGAAAAGGCCAACTGCTTCTTAATAGTGTATAAGCATTTTGTCTAGTTCCATATCGAAAAGTAATAAAGTTGCAAAATGCAAATTGTTAATATTATAGTCATTAACAACATGATGCTTGTATGAGAGGCCTAACATTTGTGTGCTCTAAGGTTTAGAGGCATAAATTAGGACAACTCTTAGGCTTTAGTAATGTATGTGGTTTGGTTTTTAGGACTCCTTCCACATGGTTATTGATTGCAAGGAAGTACATTGAAAAATAACATGTATTTGGGTTACATAGCTCTCAAGTATACAAAATTTACTGGTTGTGGTTTTATATTACTCCAATGGTTGAGTTAGTGCTAGTGAAATATCAAAAGTTATGTACTTTTGGACTTGATAGGGGCCATGGAGAAAGGTATTGGAGGGAGATTGAAATGTATTTGAAAAAATGTAGAAACTTCATATTACTCAAATAGTGTGAAGTGCTAGTCTTCAATCATTAAGTAATTAAAAGACTTCCTATAAGAAAATTGTTTGTCCAAGAGTCTATCATGCAAGGAACAAAATTACATGACAAATCATTAGTAAGCAAATGATTGTTTTACATAAAACTATTGTTTTTCTAATAAGCTATCATGTAAGGAACAAAATTACATGACAAATCATCGCTAAGAAAATCATTGTTAAGCAAATGATTGTTTGTGCATAATACTGCTGTGTGAAGAAGAAAGTGACAAGACTCATCATTGTCAAGATTCAAGAAGCCAACCATAATGATCACAATAAGGATCAAATTACAATTTGGAGTTACAATGCATCAATGGAGCATTAACATTGTGACATTAGTGTCAAAGCATTAATGTATTAACATTGTGCTATTAGTGTTCAAAGTGATGCAACTGTAGTGGGAAATTTACTCCAAACTTAATTGGAGCATGGATCATTAATGTGAGTCCTGACCAAGAAATTTACCCCAATCTTGATCAGAGCACATGAAGGACAAGAAAATGTGAAGCATACGTAGTCGAAAAGGAAAAACAAGGAATGGTGGGATTGTGAGGAATTAAACGAATTGAAGATAAAGCAAGTGCATGAAATGTCAACATTACTTTAAATGCATTTTAGGGCAAGGCTTTTGTGGCGGGACATCTAAGGCTTTTTGAAGGTTTGTAAGGGTCCAATCTAAGTATCAAAATGTGTTACGTTGAAGGTTTATAAAGGCCAAAGTCGACAAAGTCAAAGGTACAACACAATACATACACGCATGCAATTTATGTGATTGTATTGTATGTTTTCGAGCTTTGAAGTGAATACCTGATGGTGACGATAATATTTTATAGTGATATAGTGGCAGTCGCGGCCCGGTGAGGGTGTGATTCGTATCGGTGGTATTATATTATAGTTCTGGCACTCCCCCTCATACTATGTACTCCTTGATTTTGCATCGGCCGTCTCTCTCTTCCATATTATTATGGGTAAGCTCCTGCGATGGCTCAATCATCTCTTCCGCCATTGCTCACTCAACATCAGCAGCGCCCACTGTCTCATCAGCCCCATGCGCTGCTTACAACCCGAGCTTCCATGCCCTTACGAGATTACCCATCAACAAGAGTCCGCTTGTACAGCAATATGGATGAATGTAATTATCTCGACCACGGCCGACTCATCTATGATCACAACAATATAACTGCAGTACTGTCGCCTTGCACTCCCACTTCTGGACTGAAGATCCCCTCGACTTATAAATATAATGACAATACTAGCAGGCTTAGATCATCGCCTGATACTTCTCGATCTGATGAACGTGCGATGGCCTTTGTGTTGAAGGGTTACGTAGGCATGTACGTGCTTGAATGCTATGAACATGGCAATCATGAAGATCATCAAGATGAATCACATGCAGCTGGCGCGCACGAGAGGACATTCATGTTGAGAGAGCCATCAACATGTAGGCGCTTCTTGATACCTATATCTTACCTTAGCCACCCTTCTTTCCAAGAGCTTCTCCACAGATCCCAGCAAGAGTTTGGCTTCAACCATCAAAGGGGCATCATCATCCCTTGCGCTCTCGACCAATTCCATGACACTCTTGAGACAATCCACTCAGACTTCCTCATTACTCACTTTCAACTCCAACTCCCACCTTGTATTTCTTTTGAGAATCCCATATCTCATAAAATCAACATCAACTATCCAAGGTTGTAAATTTGAGCCAAGTAAATTGTTGTTTATGATATCTTCTTGAATTATAAAAAGAGCTAATTTGAAGTTAACAGTACAACTAGAAATAGGTGCTCAAGCCTCTTCATAGTATAAAGTAACTAGCACACACATGGACATGCTTTTGTAACCTTGAGCATGCTTACATGACATCCCATTGCCTTCATACACAAAATTTTCTTTACTTTAGGAATATAAGTTACCTCCATGAATTTGTAAGTGAGCAATGGGCGATATTTTTGTTTTGCTAGACCAACATGAATACGAAGTGAAAAAGTTACCATGGCAATCCTAGGGGTGTTCCTACCTACTT
This sequence comes from Lygodium microphyllum, assembly GCF_053477565.2. Lineage (NCBI taxonomy): Eukaryota > Viridiplantae > Streptophyta > Polypodiopsida > Schizaeales > Lygodiaceae > Lygodium > Lygodium microphyllum. The sequence continues at coordinate 3,456,482 of NC_141153.1, read as the reverse complement.
GAAGCAAACATTTATTACATATGCGACGATTAATTATTTACACAAAAAGGCTAGATTTAGATACCATTTAGCATAAACAGACTTTTTTGAATCAAAGGAGATGGGATTAATAATGTGATATAAATAGTTTTCTAGTAGTGATTACCCTAGAATGACAACATACATGTGATATCAACATAGATCTTACATCACAAAATTAAGATCTCATTGAGTCAAGCTTACAAGGGTTTAAGGAGATTGGTAAGGGGTATTGAGAATTCAAATTATTACTAAATCAAAACATGAATTAATAATTAACTTTTGCATAACCTAGATCTCTCTTTGTTCTTATTACTAGTAATCACATCAGTATCTAATATCTTTCTCATCCATGCCTTTTCGCTATACTGCTAGATAGGACAAGGAGAAAAGGGTGTTAGGGATGCCTTGAACATATACCAAAACTCACAAGGCACCACTGAGTACTACTAGTCATGGGTTAGGGGTGCCTTCAAGCTATACCAAAACTCATAAGGCACAACTAAGTGCTACTAGTCATTGCATATGAGTTGAATTAAAAACGTATACATTATTTATGTCACTACAAGGGTTTAGCCTTATAGTGAGCCACATAAATGCATTTTGTGAATTTTAAAAAAAATACAGGCATGTCACCACATTTGGAAATGTACATCTAAATCCATGCATATTTTGCAAATACCAAGTGTGAAGTTAAAGACCATTTAAAATCATTCCTATTAGGACTTCTCATGCATCAAGCATTAATTTAGACATGAATTTAAACATTGCCTCACTAGAATAGATGGAATGTATATTGATGAAATTAAAGAGAACAATACATGCCAAATTGTTTCCAAATGTTAGGCCCTGCCACCAAAATAAGCCTCAGTAAAGCTTTGGTCCGAGTACATTGGTATACACATTGAGATGAGTGTCAAAAAGAGTGTCAAAGTAAACAAGAGTATTTATCGACACTTATTATCATTATTGCAAGGAAATAATACACATGAAAATACTGAGGTAAACTTTAATAGGGATCTAGCCCTCCTAAGGGCTAAATCCCCACTATCCATATCTACTATCTAGAAAACATACACTAGTGCATTAGTGCATAGACCTATATAGAACCCAAAAAACACAAACAAACAAAAATGAACATAAGTAATCAAGTCCAAAAATGGGATACTAAGCCCCAATTGAGTGTATTTAAAAGAGAAGATGTTATAAGGTTTGCAAATCTAGTATATACAGAAAAATATATAAGTAATGCGAGCACAACATGATTTGTACATGCATGCATAGAGAAAAATACATAAGTAAATTGAGTACAACATGATGATACCTCTAAATATCTCATCCTCCTATATCAGCTCATCACATAGCAATCATGCATGAAGAAAGAGATATAGAATTAAGGTTAGTTGGATTAAACATTATGTGTAAGTAAATTTAGAACTAAAGATTGTTGGATAAAACATTACTAACTCTCCTCCACACTAGTATAGCTTCTTCACAAGATGTCCTAGGCCATGCTACCACCCATAGTCCCTCTCTACCTTAGTTGATGAAAAACCTACATATGAGAACTTAAAAAATAATAACACAATAAATTAATGTTTCTCAAAAAATTAGATCTATAACAAAGCAATTGGCTATACCCCATTTAAGCTGGTATAATGAAAAGATTGTGTCTTCCCTTGGAAATCGAGTTACTTACTATGAGGTTTGTGTTGAATCCCATATCTCATAAAATCAACATATTGCGATTCGAGCATCAAACTGCATTTTGGAAGCGTCAGATTGCTGATTTTGCCAAGATCCCCCCCATAAAGAGCTCTTCTTAGCCACAACCCTTCTTCTCTAATTCAACTATAAATAAGAGGCATGGGGAGTAGTTGAGGGAGGTCCGAGCAAGAGGGGGAGAGGCCCTTCCTAGGAGTATAGAGCAAGAGGGAGGAAAAGAGAGGGAGGTAGAATGATACCCCCCCTCGAGAGGCTGCGAGAGGGAGCTAGAGAGGGGGAGAATTAGAAAGAGAGAGAGAGAGGAAAGAAGATCCCGAGAGGCTGCGAGATAGGAATCAGAGAGGGAGTTAGAGAGAAAACAAATTAACTCAACCTCCCCATGTCTCAGTCTTCAACTCGACAAGCTGCTCTCACGCTCTCCCATCCCGAATTCATTCCACCTTCTCTATCTCTCGAATCCACTCGCAAATGATGGCTGCAAAGCAACAAGGCGTAAAGACCATGAAATCCACCGCAACCGGGTATTGCCAGAGATACGGGAATGCCCGAGGCTGCCGAAATTGCCACTACCAAACGAAACATTGGGTGTGACAAATGCAAGCATAAGCAAAGATGAAATTCCCAATGATGTTGTACCAAACCAGGTTGTTCACAACTCAAAAATAGGCTATTATTTTCATATCACTACATAAAATAATAAGGGTTTTTTTCAAAATTAAGTACATAAAATGTTAGCTTTTGCATTTACACTTACACGAGATATCAGTTTCATCTAGAGAGTATATTAATACATGCACAAATGGTTAACTACTACCTAATATTTATAGATAGATTAATCAAGATTATAATTGGTAGAATCATGATGGAAATAGTTACAGGAGGTTATTGCATGAAATGAGTACAGGATGTTATGCGCACTTGAGATTAGTAAAATAACTCGATATATTTATTGCCAAATGTGACAATGGTTAGGAGTTTATTAACACTTAAAAAGTGAAAGTCTATTTAAATAATCTTGTAAATCATCTCATTAAATTATTATCGTAATATTTTTCTAAGTACCAACTAAAGGAAATTTGCTTATGTTGGGTAAGTTTCGTGTCTTGCTCAACAACATTGAAAGATTTGTACTCAACACTTCTTTATAGGAAGAAGAATCCTCATTAGAATGTAAGGTTACCTTAGGTTAAGGATGTACCTTGGCTATGTGAAGCTGTGAACTGCACGATGGTGTGATTGTCATTGTTTGAAAGGATCATTTGTGTTTACTAGAATCTAGATCTCTGATTAAAAACATTGACAAATAGGATAAAAGGAAATATCATGCTAGGCTATCCCTAAGCTAGCTGCGAGACCCTACTCCAAGGGGGTCATGATTATTGCTTCAAGAGGCTTAGATCGGCTCTGTAGCAGAAAGTTATGTCCATAGGAATAGTCTCGAGCAGTAGGATATGTGGATGCCAAGGGGGGCTTTGGCCGTAAATTTCGCATTACTCCAAGAATCTAACGAGCCCCTTTGCGATCCGTGATGGGATCCTCGAACCCTAATACTAATTACAAGGGAGGAATCTTGGTGGATAGAATTACCTCGTGGAATTTTGTATATTGTTGAGACCTAAAATGGGCCCGACACTAACTCTAAGTACTAGCCAGGCCTCTCTACACTCAAAGAACACACCCCCTCAGTCTCACGGCCAAGAGCATCTAAGGGACACATTGCTCTAACTTCTTTCGTACATTTCGCATTTGTTTTGGATTGTAATCTAACAATTAAACCTTCCCTACACTCCTAAGAGAGAGTCCCTTCACATATATCGGTGTAAAAACACCTCGTAAATACAGACAGGAGGCACCCCTCGGTTGAATGCCATGGCCCCACTACGGCTCTCCTACACCTTGGGGACTGGCCCCTCGATGCACCGCTAACACAAATAGCATGTACATCACAAACTCCACTCTTGTTTTCAAACATTTCAGGAGATAAGATATTTCCTCACTAAATAGTTTCCCAAGGAAACCAATCATCTAAACCTATAGCTTAGGTATCTCACATACTCCACGTGGATCATATGTATGAGAAAACAATTGCAATGCATCTAGTAATGATACCATGAGATATGCATAATGCAACTGTGAATGAATCATGGTTCTCAATAAATTTATGATTTATAAATCAGCATTGTGAAGTGCAAAGACATTTCTTTCAATGATTTCAGCCTACATGTAATGCTGTGTTGCTAAGGGTCAGCACCGAGCATCCTCGTGCTTCTCGAACCCTTTAACCTTAATTTATAAACGTCCTATATGGTATGCACAAGCAAACATATCTGAATTTTTAATGTTATCAACACCTAATCACTCTCAAAACCCCTCCTTCTCCCTACCATTTAGGTTATGCATGGGTTGATAGGTGTAGGAGACATTTTTTTAATGTGTTTTTCTTGTAAAACTAGTAAAAATGGACTTTATGCTTCAGCCAAGTCATACATCCACGAACATAAAGTAAAATTTTTCTTAATTTTTAACGCAAAAACACTAAAATTTTCCATTTTTAAAACTATTTTTCTTCATTTATTTAAATAAAAATTCTGATATTTCTAATGTATGGTTTGGGAGACTGATCACAATCACTGAGAATTGATTTTATATTCATTTCTAATCCATGTAAATCCCAAAAGCACAACAAAACTCTGAAAATTTATCATTTCCATGAAAATCGCATAATTACGGGTTTTGTGTGTTTTAGTATAAATCATTATATGACTAAATTTTCTGGTTTTCTTTAAGATTTCTGATAGATTTCAACATTATTAATCAAAGGAAACCATTTACAAACAATTTCATCAAACATCTATCATGAAACAAATGAATATGATCTCCTTTGCTCCAATTTCATTATTCCATCAGCATCTTACATCCAACTTGACCCCCTTCTCCCATAGAATCACGCATGTGAACAGGCAGTAAGAGGAGAGAGGATGAGGAGAGAGAAAGATTGATTTTGTATCTTCTCCATTGGACATCCATTGTTCGATTAGAAAGTGGTGATGGAGAGCAAAAAAATGAGGAAGATGGTGAGTATGATCTATTGGGTGGCTTGCTTGTAGCCCCACACCCCTCCTTCTCCAAAATCGATGCCATGAGGGGGCGCATTTGCTGCACGCCACCGTTTTGAAAAATGCCCCTCCCCTCCTTCTCCAAAATCAACGCCATGAGGGGGTGTGTTTATTGCATGCCGCCATTTTGAAAACCCCCCCACCCCCGGCCCCCCCAAAATTTTTTAGGAGCGTTGGCCCTGGCCATTCCCATTTTATTTCCTCCCTTTTGGCCCATTTTAACCTTAGCAATGTTTGGCCACTCGCACTTCTTTCGTCTAATGCCTGATTTCAAATCTGAAAAATCTAGCATGTCTGGCTTGACATCCCAAACAGTTAAGAAGCTATCTCTCTTCAATCCAGCCGTAAAAAAAATTCTGTCTTCCTCAGTCTCTTAAAATTGTCGAATCCTCAAGTTCCTCTTCCATGGGCTTTAAATTCCTGCATAAAATTTGCATTTATCCGCTCCTTTTTGGCACTTCATGGGTCTTTAAATGCTGCTCTCATTGGCGACCACATGATAGGGCTACTCATCCCGTCGAATGCCACAAACTGATCCTCACAAACAACAACCAAAGAAAGCATCAAGCTACTACACAAAAAAAATATACTCAACAAAGCACAAGAATAGCTCTCACCCTACCCCTTGACAAAATCAAGGCATAAGAATCCACAAGGGATAGGCCCAGCATAATCTATCAGAAATCCAAAGCGAGTCGCTAACCAACTGCTCTAACATGAACTGGCTAAAAAGCCTATCAAAGAAGTCATCCTAGTGGTGGTCTAAACTACCTATCTAACTTAGGACAACTGGACCAAGACCTCCTACTAGGCGAGGACTTCTATAGCCTGATCATCATATTTCTATTGTAACACAATTGCCTCCCAAAGTTTCCATAATAGAACAAAGAACATAAAAGAATACACCATCTTTGAATGGAAATCAATCACACAGTATTCATCTTCAATGTCTTCATAGTCTTCTCTCTCAATCTCTCATATACAGTTACACTGTTTTGATAGAATTGACTATCTCTAACTCTCTCTCTCTCTCTCTCTCTCTCTCTCTCTCTCTCTCAATAGTACATCATCTCCTCACTATAATACTCTCATAATAACTGTCAGTAATCCTTCTTAGGTCGTGGATGCACCTCCCAAGAGGTATGTTTGATATGAAGAGTCACCAGAGCCACTAGAGTGTCTTTTCACAGCTCACTACTGTCACTATCACTCAGTCTTCTCTTCAATCTTCCATTTATTTTAGCTCTTTTGAACTTCATCCTTTCCAAAAGTTAGAAAACTTTCCCAAAGTCACACATACTTTCTACAGAACACTTACAAAAGGTCTACAAAATAGTACAGTATAGTACTAGAGGAGTTACAGTACAGTTACAGAGTAGAGACAGAGTAGAGACAGAGCAGAGACAGAGCAGAGACAGAGGCTCTACAGAAGGTCTACAGAGGGTTACAGAAGGTCATAAGAACCTCATAACTCATACTCAAACCATTCCATACTATCAAAAACTATTCAATAGGCTTCCAGAAGATCTCAATCTTCATCAATCATCAATCCATGCTTCATACAGAAGAAAATCAGAACAAAATAGAAGCTATACAGAAGGTATACAGAACCAATCCGAACCTCAACAGAACATCATAGAGCTTCATATCTCTACTAAAAATCATCATGAACTTCCAAAACATAATCAATATCATCCAAAACACTCTCAAATACTTCCATTAACAACCATACATCACTCTAAATCCATCAAAAATCAATCATTCAGTCCTCAAAATCAACAAAAATCAATAAAAAATTTAGTCTTTTTCCACTCTCAACATATCCCCACACCGCGACCTAAGGAAAAGAAGGATATAAGTTCACTAAAGAGCTCAATTTTATCTTCAGTAGAATCTTCAATAATCTCGCTGAACCATGACCCCAACTTATTACTTGTATCTCTAGAAAAAATAGGCAATATCTACTTCATCTGAAATCAAGAGATCTCCTCGTAGATACATGTAAGACAGCAACATGGTATCCGTCGTCACAGAATCTTCAAAAACCATACAGACCACTTCTGTCAGCAACTCAGGAGACCAAGCCCCACTCCAACCATCCTCTGGAAGAGGAAGATCCATTGTTGAAAGCTTCGTATAGAAGGCCAACTTCTGCAATTGATAGTGAACAAAGAGAATGGTCCGGAGGAACATACTCCTGAAAGTGCTCAAATGTAGACCATAACAAATCCATCCTGAACTAAAATCTTTCCACTTTATCTTGGAACAATGGACACAATGTGGCCTCTCTCTAGAGAACTACCAAGTCCTGCTTAGAGATAGAAGGAATCATAGGAACATTGGGGCTTGGAGAAATAGACTGTGACTGTGCCAGTTGGTCTTGCAACTGCTTAATTTGGGAAGCTTGTGATTCCACTGTGTTATGAGCAGTTTGTAAGGCTGAGAGTTTTGCATCTAAAGAGTCTGAAACTCTTGAGCTTCTTTGGACATCCTCTCTTTCTCCTCCGAGACTTTAGTGACCTCTGACTGAGCTTCTGTTAACTGAATCTTCAAAGAAGATATATCTTCTCTCTGGGTCTCAATCATGTGTGTCTGTTGCTCCATCTGCTTAAACAGATCTGCAAGTGTATCTTTAGCAGAGACTAACTCTGAGATTGCCTTATGCAATTGGTCTTTGGACTACATCAGTTCTTCATAGAAAGAAGCATACAGTTGTTGAGCACAAGCCGTCACTGAAAGATCAATCGAACTTTGGATGTCTTTACAAAGGAATGGAATAACATCTCCTGATACTAAACTGTTCAGTGAAGGGATGATATGTCCAAGGAACCCTCTCTATGTGCCCTGAACAAATTGTTACATGTGAGGTAAGTAGGGAGGTCACTGCCAGATGTAGCAGGAATTGTGACTGAAGTAAGGATTGAAGGAGTTTTATCTGCCACACGCTTCAAGCGCTTCCGCTGAATGACCAGTGGAGGAGGAGAATCAAGATCCTCTATGTCAATAGGTTCTAACTCTTCTGAAGGTGGAGGGAGAGGTACTAGATCAGATGGAGGAGGTGGTAGCACACCCTTCTTTAGACCTGAGTATGTCAAGAAAGCATATAGGTATGAACCATAGATGACATTTGTGACATTTCCTCTGGTTACTTTGACAAAATATTGGTCCATCTTTGTAAGCACGTAAGTACTCCAATCAATGGCCACCCCTTTTAACACCAACCTGGAAGCTGTGAATAGCTCTTTGGACAAGTAATGAGATGATGTTTTGGCAGGCATAAATCTGTCTTGGAGAAACTGGTAGACTAACTTCCAAAGAGGATTAGTAATCATGGAAAAAGATACACTTGAAGTGTTTATCACTTTCTTGACATCCAAAATCTCTTTGGTCTGCTTCTGTAACAGCTTGAAAATCTCATCATTGGTGAATAATTGTCTAACTGTAACAAAGAGCTCTCCTTTGTAGGGAAGAGACAAAGCCTTCCCTAACCCTCGAGGTGTCAATACCATGGAAGCACCATGAACCAGGCCCGACTTCTTGCTGTATGAGGCAAGGAACTCATCACACAGGGATGGATCATCTGGAATCAATGGGAATAAAGCAGCCACGAAAGTCGCAAGTCCTACTTTCGCTATAGGCTCAAAAGCCAGTAGGGAAGAATAATCCCTACTGATCAGTGGGACATACTGGATAGGAGGAGGAGCGTGAGGCGCCATTCAGATGAAAAACACACACACACCAACACAAACAATCACAAAGAATGCCTGCAAAATAACCAAAGAGCTATAAAAAAGAAATCAATCCAAAGGACACACACATAGACGTAGCTAACCAATTTACCACCCCAAACAACCCACATCCTAGAAAAAATTCGGCATGACCTCTACATATATGTGATCGAAAACTTCATGTGATGCAACAAGCAGTCACCCAAAACCCCCGTATCAGGCAAGAAAGAGAAAAAACTTCAAACCGTACCCGTAATCGTAGCACATAAACAAGCCAGAATACCAAAAAAAATGTAAAAAAGGGGGGGAAAAAGTGTAGTGAGGGGAAATGGTTTTAATGAAGGGTTCATTTTAAGAAATTATTAACAATGGGTGACATTTTATTAGGTGATAAACCTTAATAAGAAAACGGCGGTTCCTTCTTAAAATTTTAATTACAAATTATTAGGGTGAAACGGTGCTTTATCGAAACTCAGACTTCGACTCCCAGACTGGGGTCTCTAAATGCAAATTCATTAATTAAAAATTAATGGTAATGTGGAGCACTTTTTTGCCAGCGCGTGCTTTTTTTTTGTGACAGCTGGTTCATTTTTATTAAAAATTAAGGTGCCTCTTAAGCGCACGTAGCGCGTGCAAAGTGAACAGTTGGTTCGTTTTTTAATTATTAGAAACGGTATGTTTAGCGCGAATGCGTGTGAAAAAGTGGGTGAATATAATTTATTTTAGCAATTAATTGTGGTTAAGGGATAATGAAAATGAATAAAGCTCACAAAATAAATACCTGGTAGGGGTGTGTATGCAATGGACTGAAGGTGCACGGAGTAGTCTCCCAAATGCAAGGAATCCAGTTTTAAAAAAACAAACACCACTGATGATGACTGGAAAAAATAAAACACATTAGTGTTTTGGTTTTATTTTTAGTTTTTATTTGTTATTTTTTAATTTTGTTGTTTATTTATGGTTGTTTATTTATTTATTTTAAATTAATTATATTTTAGGTGTGTTTGCATTTTTTATATTGTTTGGTTTTGGCTTATTGGTTTTGTTATTTTTTTCTTTTTTTCTTTTTTTAAATAAAAATAATTAAAACGAGATATATGACACACGAATATGTTATGAAGTGTAAGAGTGGAATTTCAGCAATCTAGAAAGTGTCAACAATGTATGAGAATTCATCCATGATTTTTCAACTGATTTTTAGAATTTAAAATAAATATCTATGAAGTGAAGTATCAAAATTAGGATTTTTGGCTTCAAATAATATTTTTGCCATTTATGGAAGCATTTTTAATTGAGAAATTATTAGCAAAAGGAGCAAGGCATTTGTGGAATTTTTATGGATTTATTTCTGAATTTTTACTAATTTTTAATGAATTCTACTAATTTTACATTTATTTTTTAAGAAATTTTCAAAATTTTATTTTTTTGATTTTTTTTTCAATTTTCTCTTTAAAAAAATTCCAAATGATTTTAGAAATGCTGGTAAATTTTCAAAAATTTTTGGGTAATTTTTTAGAGTTTTAAATAAATGTTTGGATTTTTTATGTGTTTTATGTTTATTTTTATGTATTTTGTGGGTTGGAAAATAAAAGGCGGTACCCGAGCTGCGTGTGAACAACGAAGGATGACTGCGTGTGAACGGCTGAGTTCAACACTCCACCGCACAGACAAGGCGGAAGCGCATCCTGTCGCGTGAACGCCCGCTAGCACACCCGTACACAGCTGGAAAACAACGGAGGAGAAAGGGCAGGAATGGGGGCTAGCTGAGTAGGTTAAGTTAATTAGGTTAGCTTAGTCTGAGAAAGTCAAGTAAGTTAGTTTAGTGTGTTAAATCAATTAGGTTAGTTAGGTGAGTTTAGTGTGGTAAGTTAGGTTAGTGTAAGTCAGGTTAGTCTATTTAATCTATTTAAGTCATGTTAGTGAGGGTAGTGTGTTAAGTAATGTTAGTTAAGCGAAGCTGTGATTAGTCTGTGTAAGTAAGGTTAAGTTAGTCTAACTAGGGTTAGTTGGGTAAGTTAGTCTAACTAGAGGTAGGGTACAGTAACTAGGGTTAGTCAGTCTAACTATGGTAAAATTAATCTAACTAGGGTTAAGTTAGGCTACCTATGGTTAGTTTAGACTAAGTGGGGTTAGGTACTTTAACCAAGGGTGAGTTAGTGTAACTAAGGTGTAGTTTAATTAACTAGGGTTAGTTGAACTAAGGGTGAGTTAGTTTAACTAAGGGTTAGTTAATTAACTAGGGGTGATTTAAATTAACTAGGGTTAATTTAAGTTAACTAGGGTTAGTGTAAATTAACTTACCAGAGGGGGAAAGGGGAGGTGGCCTGCCACATGGAGGAGGAGAAGAAGAAGAAGAAGAAGGAGGAGGAGGAGGAGGAGGAGCGTCAGGCTCCTACGGAGGTGAGTGGCAGCGCTGTCGAGGCAGCGGGCGGCAGGGGCGACGGGGGAGGAGGGAGAGGTAGGAGGGGGAGAGCGGGGCAGGGAATCGATGGGGAGGAGGCCCTGCGAGGCGATGGAGAGGAGGGAGTGTGTCCACGGCGGCGGCGATGAGGCCACTACGAGGGGGGCGGCGGCAGCTAGCAGGCACGAGGGAAGAAAGAGAAGGGGAGAAGGAGGTGGGTGGAGGAGGAGAGAAGGAGGTTGGAGATGAACAAGAATGGCAAGCAAGTACGTTTTTTTTTCCTTTTTTTCTTTTTTTTTCTTTTTCTCTTTTGTTTTTTCTTTTTTTTCTTTTTGTTTTTCTCTCTTGTTTTTTCTTTTTTTTCTCTCTTTTGTTTTTTCTTTTTCTTTGGTTGTGTTCCCTTTTTCTCTTTTTTTTGTTTGTTTTTGTTTTCTTTTTTTCTTTGGTTGTTTCTGTTGTTATTTGTTTCTTTTTTTAATTAGTAGTATTATTATTTTTTATTTGTGATTATTTTTTATTTTTAATTATTTTTTTATTTTTATTGTGTATATGTGGTTTTGGTGTGTTTGATTGTATGATTTGGTTTTTTTGGTTGTTTTTTTTTAAATTGAATAGGGATGTACAAAAGAACGCACCCCCTGTCCCGCGCGCATGCGCGGGGTGGGAGTAAAAAAAATTGCAGTGATGAGATCAAACGGGGCAAGGACGGCGATGCGCGAACCACAGACCCCACGGGTGCGTCTCGAGGTGCGTAAACCCAGAAACAGGCGCGTTCACGCACGATACGAGAAACGCGATCACATGGGAAAAAGGAAGAAAAATTAATAAAACCCGAACCGTGCGTCGGATCGAAAAACCGTAAAAAGGAAAAATGTGCTGGGAGACGAAGAGAAAATGACGAAAACATGCAACAGTGATTCCGAGGCAAAATCAGGGTGTTCACATTGAAAAAACGCAAAAAAAAGCCTGAAAACACATACGTGCATTAATATCAGAAAATCCACACATTGAAACGAAGTGCGGAAATAAGGAAAACTGTGCAGAACAATGTGTCCAACAACGCTACCACGGAAAAACACAGTCGGAGCAAGATAGGATGCGTTCACATGGGAAAAACCCCAAAAACGAGCCTGAAAATGGACTCGAAAATTAATACGGAAAAAATCGTGCACCAAAATAGAGGACAAGAAAAAGGAAAAATGTACGGCGAGAAGGAATTCATAGGGCTGGTGTATCAAAACTCAGTTTGGGGGAAATGAGGAAAGGTTCACATGGAAAAAACACGAAAAACACATCCGAAAACACTCAAAAAATTAATATCTAAAAATTCGACAGTCGAAAGAGGGGGGACAAAAAAGAAAAAAGTGGGAGAAAGGCTGGCAGGACACGGTTGCCAAGTTAAACTGGAAGTCCGGTGAAAATAACGCAGGTTCACATAGAAAAATGTAAAAAATAGTCACGAAAAGGACCCAAAAACCCGCAAAAATTAATAACGGACAAACTGTGCATCAGAATGACAGGGAGTAAAAAGAAAAATGTCAGGGGGAAAGGGTGGGATAGGGCTGGCACATCAGATCAAATTTCCGAAGCAATAAAGATGCGTTCACATGGAAAATCATCCAAGTTACGTGAATTGCTTCAAAAATTAATAACTTTAGAACCGTCTATTGGAACAAGGGTTGGTAAAAAGGAAAAATGGGCAGTTCAAAGGGACAAACAGGGCTATAAGGTTGGATTGGGATTCCGGTGAACGTAGTATACGTTCGCATGGAAAAATCGCAGAACAAAGAATAAAGGCAAACAATCAAGGAACAACCCTAGGGACAAGGTAAAATAGAACGAAAGAGTGGGGAAGGGACCCCATCAGGGTAAAATGAAGTCATAATTGTAAATACATGATCATAGCAAGATATATGCATGGAGATAAGTAGCATAGACACGTAGGGACGCCTCTCCACACTTAGAACCTTAGCAGAAAGGGTAAACCGAACATCAAGGACCTAGTACCACACATCAGACCAACTACGAATGTCCCCACACTTAAGACATGACCGTCACTGAAAAACAGAAGGTGTAGGGTTAGAAGAACTTGGCCCAAATTGCCGAGGAGGAATGTTGACTATCGAGGTTGCATCTTGTGTCGTTGTTGGCTGCAGGAGGTAACAAGGTGTCGTCACAACACTCGTCCAACATCCTTTGTGGCAGGGTAGCTGGTTGAAGGAATCACAAGAAATTCGTCGATGGCAAGGGATATTGCACTCAACTCACGATCACTCAAATGGATTGAAAGAACAGTCATTCGCCCCATTACTAACATCACTCGAGAAAATAATAATGAAATCCAGAGCTCACATCCAGTTTAGGAATCGACAAGGGAATGGTGCAGAGAGAGTATGCCATGGTGCACAATTAATGGTGCATCAGTGCGTCCAACCCATCTGGCATAGGTGCAAGGAGGAAGGCCAGGGAGCCTTGTAGTGCAGTGTACAGAACAGAATGACGTGTCCTATGCTAATGGCAGAGACCCAGCCCGTGGATGCATAGGAAAACAGAAACGTACCTGACTCCAATTGTCGTAACGTCCCTCAATCCTCACCTCTCGATAATTGATTGAAGAAACACCAGTCACACTCAGCCCACCCTTTGTCTCATGCTATGTTGAAAGATACATAAGGAAACCCATTCCTAAACCCCATTGATGTAATCCTCACTGTCACTTGTGCATAGGTTTTATGCCTTGTGCGCATTTGATGGTGCAACTGTGCATCCTGCCCTATGCCGGCATATAGTACAAGAAGGAAGGCCAGGGAGCCTTATGGTGCAGTGCACAGGAACAAATCGTGCTTTCTGCATTGAGAGGCCCATCCCATGCGTGCAACACTTCATTCACACATCTCACCTCTCATTTGATTGGAATGGAAAGACTGGTCACTCACCCCACCCTCTCTCTCACACTCTGATAAATACAGAGGGCAACCCATACTCATATCCCCATCCGGTTAGGATGAAAGCTTACATCACTCAAGGGGTTGGTGATGAAGATCATGTCGGTTGTTGTGGTCATCAGGATCGTGAGGAGGAGACGTACCCAGGGAAGCAGTCTACAAGTCTGGTACGTCAATGATTTATAAGAAGAGTCGTCTGTTAAGAAGGACAGACGGACTGATATTGTAGAAACAACGCACCAAGGGAGGCGGCTTCGAATTACTTGCTGAAAAGGTTATGCTGGTAAATCAGCTATCCTGAACTGCGGGGTGTTACCACCTTTTCCACAGTCAGCTTCCCGCCCAAGGGTGCTTCCACCTTTTCTTGGAATGAGGCCTGTTATGACAGGGAAATTATTCCTTTTGTCCCATAATAGTTTCGTTGGTTTTTTTTTTCTTTTTTATTTTTTTATTTTTTTTCTTATTAAGAAAGAGAATGGTATAAATACCATGTATCAGGACCAACCTCGCCACCGTTGTCGGATCAGACGAGAAGAGAACAAAGTCGGATTAAGAGTATCTGTGAGGGGCTAGCAGAATGAGACTGCCTCATGAGGAGAATCATAAGGGCTATCAGAAGCACGACGAGAAGGATAGTGCACCGCCCAAAAGGGAAAGGGTAGGTCGACTGTGATTGTCAAGATTCCCAGGGAGGGAAGTACATCTTCAGACGATAGCCATTGATGAGGAAAGGATCATTAGAGGCATCAATGGTCTGCACCTGAACAGAGTTGTTAGGATTAACAGCAAGTACCTTGTATGGACCCATCCACCATTGTTGAAGCTTTCCAGGAAACTTGCCAAATATCGAATCATAGGCCAGGACAAGATCACCTTCTTTGAACTCCTTGTGCTTGATGAAACTGTCATGATAGGCCTTGCGTCGCGCTTGAGTGGTTTCCATTCACTGTAGGGCCATTCGTCGTATCTCATCCAAGCATTCCAAGTGCAGGAGGCGGCGTTGCAGTGACTCATCATCTCCCAAGCGTTCTTTAACTGCCACTCGCAAAGAGGGCAATTTCAGTTCAATAGGGAAGACGACTTCTATCCCATACACTAGCTGGAAAGGGGTCTGTCCTGTAGCTGCCTTATGGGAGGTTCTGTATGCCTAGAGAGCCTCTGTAAGACAATCGTCCGAGTCATAATGATGTACGGCAATCGTTCTTGTCAGAATCGAGCAGAGAATGCGATTGGTGACTTCAACTTGGCCATTGGCTCTGGGGTAATAAGGAGTGGACTTATGATAGCGAATCTTATACAGTTTCGTCAGCTTCTCCATAATTTTGTTAAGGAAATGAGTACCTCTGTTACTTACCAGCTTGAGGGGACTGCCAAAACGAGTGATAATATTCTCGTACATGAACAGGGCTACGCCGTTACCATCGTCCCACTTCAGGGCTTTAGCTTCACAACACTTTGTGACATAATCCGTACACACTAGGATATATCTATTCTGCTTTCATCTGGTGGGTGGATCAATGGGATCCACAAAATCAATCCCCCACTTCTCTAATGGCTTTAGGGGAAGAATGGGTTGTAGAGGCATGGCACTTGTTTTGGTGGGTTTCCCCATTCTCACTGACAAGCATCACATCTCTTGCAGTAGTCATATGCATCCTTGTGGAGGGTCGGCCACCAGTATCCTGCTAACAGAGCCTTCCTGGTTGTCACTTCTCCTACAAAGTATCCACCATATGGTTCATCATGGCATGCTTTCAATACTATGCCGATTTCATCCCCTGCAACACATCTTCGTAGCACTTCGTCTTTGCCTTTCTTGTACAGTGCACTGCCTAGCAAGGTGTAGGGGGCTGATTCTAACAGAAGCTTCTTCTTCTCATGGCTTGAGATGCTAGGAGGATACTGTTGAGTTGCCAAGAGATTGGCTATGTCTGCATACGAGGGAGTAACTGTTTCTACTAGAAACAAGGAAGCATCAGGAAGGTTTGGATCATCCTGTTCCTCGTCTTCTGTTTGAGGAATCTGTGATAGATGATCGGCTAGGACATGGGAACGACCAGGCTTAGTGACCACTTAGAAATCAAACTCCTGGAATAGGAGTAACCATCTCATTAGTCGTCCTTTAACATCTGCTTTGTTCATTAGGAAGGAGAGGGCTTCATGATCCACATAGAACTTGAAATGTATTGACAGTAGATAGTGTCGAAACTTCTCCAGTGCAAACACCATTGCCAAGCACTCAAGCTCTGTCACTGTGTAGTTCTATTCCCTATCAGTGACCTTTTGGCTTGCATAATATATTGGTTGATCTAATTTAGAAGGGCCCTTTTGACACAGGACAACATCTAGCCCTTCAAACAACTGATGCATCTGTGTGCACATGGAACTCCTTCGTCCAATCAGGAGGTTGTAAAATAGGTGCTTGGATAAGGCACTATTTTAGGGTATTAAAGGCTTCTTCACAGTCATCAGTCCAAAGAAAATCTGCATCTTTCCTTAGGAGCTTGTGCAAAGGGGCTGCCTTGGTTGCAAAATGTACAATAAATCTTCTATAGTAGCCCACATGGCCAAGAAATCCTCTCAATTGCTTGAGGTTTGTTGGTGCTGTTAAGGTGGCAATCTTCTCAATCTTCGCCGGGTCTATTGCAATCCCTTATGCAAAGTCAATATGGCCCAAAAGAACTCCTGATGAGATGCCAAATATACATTTGTTGGGGTTGAGAGAAATCCCATACTCTCGGCATCTGTCAAAACATTGCTCTAGGTGTCCCCAGTGCTCACGGATCAAACTATAGACACAAAAGTCATCAAGATACATCTCAATGAAATCATGCAGATGATTTTGGAAGGTAGCCATCATTACTCGTTGGAAGGTGGCAGGAGCATTACAGAGCCCAAATGGCATCACTCTATAGGCATAGGTCCCCCATTCGGTGGTGAAGGTTATTTTAGATTGGTCCTCTTCTGCGATTTGAACATGGTTATATCCACTGAATCCATCTAAGAGGGAATAGAGCTCATGGCCTGCCACTGTGTCCAACACTTGGTCGGTAAAAGGGATAGGGAAATGATCCTTTTTCGTCTTTGAATTGAGCTTTCGAAAGTCGACACATATTCGAAGTTTCCCGTTCTTCTTGGGTACTACCACAATTGGCGAAACCCATTCACTGTTAGCCACAGGATAAATGAACTCAGCTTCAAGAAGTTTCAATAATTCAGCCTTCACTAGAGCAGAGTAATTAGGATTCATACGTCTTTTTCTTTGCCTTACAGGTTTGGCATCGGGCTCTAGGTCAATGTAATGTTGGCATACTTTGGGATCAATCCCCTTTATATCTTTGTATGACCAAGCAAACACATCTAAGTTCTCTTTGAGTAGGTCTCGCAGAACCACTAGTTCTTTTTCTGGAAGATTGAGACCCAACTTCAAGTGACGTTCAATACCATCAGTATCCAAGAATGTTATTTGCCTTTCACCTTCCACTTTGCAGATGAATGTCCCACGGATTTCTTCTGGATAGAGGTCTGACTCTTTCAAGGGAGTAGTGTCCTCGTCTGATGTTCCACTAGAACCAGTGTCCTCCTTCTGAACAGATGACTCATTTGTCTGTTGAGGTTGCTAGAAGGGTATCAGAGCTTTGTTTGCTTCTGTGTGAGTGGTGACCTCTTTAGGACTCAAGGATTCATCTTCAGAGAATGCATCCAGGAATGTCACATAGCACGGACCTTCTAGAGGCCCTGGCTTTGATGGCTCTAGCTTCTGTTGGTAGGGGGCATCATCATCATCTTTTCTCTGGACTGAATGGTCAGGGCAAAAGGAGCCATTGGTGAACTTAATTTTTATGCCTTTAATCCATTGCTTATACATATTCTGCATACTTTGTGGTCCATTGATCAACCCAAATGGAACCATGGTCATTCCATCCAGCACCCTGAGATCTTCGACCTCTGAGGTCTCTGTAGGGATATTGTCTAGCAAAGTGCCCTCCACAAGTAGAGTCATGTCCCTCTTCCAAGATAAATGAAACCTCATCAATTGTAATGCATCGACAAGAAACATCACCTACCTCTTGCCAATATAGATTTCTTGCAATTAAGGCAAACTTTGAGGTTCCTGTTTAATTTTTCTTTTCTCAAATTTAGACAAAGAGGCCCTTGTCTCTTCTATGGATAGATAATGCATTATTATAGCATACTAGGACGGAATGCAGGTCGTGTCTATTTTAAACATGTCCTCAAGATTGTAACTTTATCCAATACTTCTTTTTGCTCTCTGAAGTCTACAAGACATTCTACAGTGCCTTGCAATCTGGGTGGCTTACTCTTTATCTCGTAATCAAATTCTTATAAAGTGATTAACCATTTTGCTAGGTTGTCAAGGGCAGGGGCGGGTGCAACTTATTCAATAATAAACTCAGCCCTTCTACCTTTGTACAAAATACTACCTTCTTATATATATTATAGTGCCTAAATTATTTGTGGCCAAGACCATCCTAAGGCACAATTTTTCCATAATCTCAAATACACCCAATTTGTGACTAGCGAACACAATTGGGTGGTACCATTTTTCTTCCCATATCTGAGCTAAGCAGTAGAGGTACTATACATCATGACTACGAAGAAGACATAAAGCGTCTCATCTCTTTTAGGTGCTTTCAAGTCTGGTGCTTTAGCCAATTTATGCTTCACATTCTCCAAGGATATTTTACACATATCACTCCAAACAACCAAACAATTCAAGAATCATAGATTTGTCAATGGCAATGTTCTTTCAGCTAGTTAATTAAGGAATCATCGATAATATTCGAATGACAAAAGGAAACTACGTACTTCCTTGGGGTTTCAAGGTGGACTCATAGCAACAATGAGTTTAATCTTTCCTTGATCATTTGCAATGTTGGCCAAACTAACTACATGGCCTAATAGTGGGTAGAGCCAACGCAGCTGCTGGGTTTCGTATTGCTTGAGGAGTTATTAAAGGTGGTTTTCCCATCACTATGTATATAGACATAGGCTTAGGAGAGACAACTACTATGGTCATAATGGCACCACTAGATGGTGGTGCTGATCCATCACTTTTACTAGGTCGAGAAGGAGTTGACCACCCAGCTTTAGGTGTTAAAGATAAGCTTTCACTCATGCATATACTAGGACTACTCTTACTACGAGGGGTAGTAGACCCCTAAATTTAAGGGATACTAGACTAGTACGGTCCAACGAGTATTTGTAAAAAAAATTTGCATGTTTTCTTAGCCGTTCTTCGCATTTCTCTCATTGAATTTGAGAGATCTCTAACCTCCACTCATGTTCTTGCCTTAATACCTCTTTCTCCGCTTTTGAGTAAAGAGTCATACACTCAAGCATAGAGTCTTAGGCCCTTATGTGAATCCTAAAGACTCCCAACAAATCACCCACCTACCAGTATCTAAAACGCATCTGACATTGCCTCTAATGGCTCTAGCTCGGGCTCCTAATCACACCAAAGAACCCCACATAGCCTCACAGCCAAGAACGTCTAGGTACTATAAATAACTATTCTAACTGTCACCTTTGTAAATAAAATTTTGGATTTTAGTCCAACTAATTATCCCTCCTGACTCCAAGCAAAGGAGTTTCTGACATGTAGATGACTATCTCACCCTGAATCACACACATAAAGAGCACCCCCAAACCAATTGTTGTGGCCTCTACTACTCTCCTATACCCCTAGAATTTGCCCTAGGATGTGCCATTTGAAACATATAACACATTGTAACATGCTCCTTTCTTGATATTTATCATTCCAGGAAATTATTGATAACCTCACATAATCCTTCCCCCAAGAAACAAACATGCTAACCTACAGCGAGGCATACTCTTTTGCCATAGGGTGCTCAAACAATTCTAACTAATAAAATAGCCATGTGACATAAGAAAACATTTTTTTCATGATTTATTTAGTGTAGTGTGGTATTGAAAAGATGGAATTGGGCTAATCTATGCTTTCACTCCTTTAAATATTTGCCAAAATCCTAAATGCCTTACTAGATGCACGAACATTTGGTTCTTCATTATAAAGATATAAAACTACAACATTCGTTTCATGTTTATGCCTTGTATATATCGATTTTTATACTTATGTGTGTCATTATATAAAGAATCTACCCTTTCTCCACTACTTTAAGACAAAAGCAAGTATAGGCTAAGGCTAAACCCATGCCCTACTAATCAATATGCATTTGTCAATGTTTCCTTAATTTTCTCTATTTTTTAAGGCTCAAAATTTTATTTTTTTCTAACTTTTCTTAAATTTTTATTATCTTTCTCAATTATTATTATTATGATTATTGATATTTTGTAAATTTTTATTGTAAAATACACAAACATAGCCATAGTAACGGGCATGCATTATTTTGTCCCATATGCATTATTACTTTTCTCAATTTTAACAACTATCATTATATTTTTTAATTTTACGAGTTTTGTGTGACTTGAATAATTATTTTCTACATCACAATAACCACAAATTCTTAAAGTTTGGAACATATGCATCCCAATTCCATGATAAAAACAATAATAGAATCAAACTTCCTTTGAAATCGAGAATTATCATAAAATATTCTTAAAATGCTTTATTTTTTATGATTTGGCAATCTCTCAGGCAGCCAATTGACACTCCACACACCTGCTAAGAGCCACCTATACATTCCTTTGCTCCATTTCTTGCATTGTACCATGTTCCGACACCCAATCTCCCTCATCCTCTTAGCCCATATGAACAACGATTATGGTGAGAGAGAAAGAGAAGAGAGAAATATTAAAAACTAAACTTTTGATAGAATACATCATTTTGCATGATTTCTACAGTGATTGAAGACAAAGAAATTCTGCATCTCATGGCCAAGAGGGTTTCTAATGAATCCAACAATTGGAAAATCCTATTTTTGGAGGAATCAAGGGGTGTGTCAAAAGATACGCCCTCCCATCCTCACGTGAAGATTTTGTTGTTTTTAACCCCCTTAAGCTTAATTACTCTCACAAAACTGGTTCAGGCCTCGTACGTTTGTACTACCAACAAGTGATTTACCTAAAATAGAAGGCCCAAATGAGCTCGGATTCGAGATGTGAAAATATGACTATGTTCGTAGTATCATTTTCTACTAACTTAGCCTCTTGGATGCTATTTTCGGCTTCTCGATCAAGTATCTACTTTATAATGCAAAAGTTACACCTCTTTAAATGGACCATCTAATGAACTCTGATTGATGAACTGACACTTCCAATGCGTTTCATGCCACCCGCTTTTGCTAAAAAAACTCCAGTGCTTCTTCATTTTTACTGCAAATGCTTCATTTTTTTCTTTAGTTTTGGTGCCTGATTGCACCTCTCACTACTTGTGGAAATAGCTTGCTACCTCCTATGCCCTTGTTCACACATAGGCCGCCCATTGTTGATATTCTTTTGTTATTGTTCATGTGCCAATCTTTGTGGTCCATGTGTGCACGGTTGATAAGTTGTTCATGCGCGGGGACATGTGTGTGGTTTTGTTTATGCTGCAACGCTTGTGTTCATGTGCTACGATTGGGTAGCCATCATTTCCTTAGTTTTCAAATTTTAAAAAATGAATAAAAATACATAAACTTGTTTTAAAAATCATTAAAAAACAATTTCAAAAAGTTAGAAAAATTTAGAGAAGGGGCACAAAATGTGAAAAAAAAAAAACCACTCTTTCAATTTACAAAATCAAAAAGTAAAAAGCAAAAGTAAAAGACTTCAAAATTTTTAATATTTGGTAAAATATGTTACAAAACTCATAAAAACTTAAAAAATTGACAAAAAAGTCATTAAAATTTCATAATTTGTTTCTTTTTAGTCCTCTTCAATATGTTTAGTTTTTTAGTTTAAGAAAGAAAAAACCAACACACATAGAGCAATCTGTATACAAGACAAAAGAGGGAAAAAGAAAATGAAGAAAAAGCAACAAACAAAACTTCTACAAAATTTCTTTATTTGTCTTGAATAAAAACTCATAAAATTAAAAGAAAAAACTAACTTAAAAGGGAAAAAAACACAAATGCATATATATATATATATATATATATATATATATATATATATATATACATTCCAGTATGCTTTTTTTTGCATTTAAGTTAACTATTGTTTTGTTTTGGATTACCCTTTAGTAGGATGACTAGTTGCTAGTCACCCACATGTCCTTTTTTTGGATCTTTCAATGATGTGGGTTCGTGGGATTTATGTCTCCTTTACCACCATGCCATCAAACATTGTAGGTGCCTCACATAATGCCAAGTTGTTTTTTTTTTCCTTTCTCTATATGCACTGTAATACATGTTCAATTTTTAATTAAAAATCACCCAACTATTGCACCACTAGATTAATAGAATCCACTCTTTAATTTTTAATTAAAATAATCTAACTATTAATTTGCAAAATGAACCCTTGGCATTGCAAGAGCACAATGTACTATAATCCATATATTTTTTGTAAATTAAAATGAATCCTTGATGTTCATAGGTGCATGCATACATGCGCTATATACATAATAAATTGTAAAATAAAATTCATCCCTACCATCATGCATGCATGCGCTTTGTGCCACACACCATCTAAATTGTAACAATGAATTGCATTTACAAACTCCTTATCAAGTCTAAGTGGGGATGGGCTATGATAATTTTAATTCATTATGCATTAATGGATTAATTTAAAAATAAACAAATATATAATTTCAATTGATTAAATGAATTCGATTAGCTTCACCTGTCCACTCTAGTACATTGTGTAGGCTTATATGCCATGCATATAGGGATGGAATTATCAATCAATTTGATCTTATCAATCCTTGTCCTCCACCTTGTCTTTCAATTAGTGATTTTGGTACAAGTCCATTTTGAGTTGTATGGCTGGGTTGATGTTTGGGATATGCGGTATGCTTGCTATTTTATTTTATTTTGAGTATTTGACTATGGGGTTTAGGATGCTCATTTATTTGCATAGCATGAAGCTTATGGTAGCATATGTGCATTGGTCATGTTAAATTTTTAATGTAGAATGAGGGTTGCTTGGGGATGTTTAGTCTAGTTCTATCCATCTTTGGTCTTTTCTTGATTTTTTTCTTAGTGGTGGTGTAACGTGCACGCCTATCGGCTAACCAAGCACGTTTTAGTAGTCTATCGAGAAACGAATCTAAGTGTCACCGCCCGACACTCCCATGGAATGTTCCGGGGTTTGCCGCCTAGGGTTTTCCGAGTCCGCCTCGCAACAGAACGTTCGCAGCCGAACCCACTAGGATCGACCTGAAATTTGAGTTCCTAGTGGACAAGGTCTCCTGACAGCATCCTAGCATCAGATTTTGGATATCCTACCTTACACAGAGATACCCAATCCGAAGCAGATCCATACCACACTTGGTTCAAAGAGAATGGCAAATGAGAGGGATGCGCCGCTCAACCTCTGTGCCCATAGGGCATAGTCCCATTTTGGTCCCCTAAAACGGCATGAATCGAGTTCTAACCTAGCAATGCCTAAGGTCAAATGATGGTAAAACCTTGTGAGAAGCCTCCCAGCTCTCTGGGACCACCCTGCCGCCATAGGACAGACCCGTCGGGGTTCTGCCCACCACCTGCTTCCCTTGATAGATTTGGTTTTCTAATTAGGTCCTACCACAATTATGTGTAACATTTAAAATTAGCTTCATTAATTAAGCCTTTTAGGGAACAGGGTTCGTTTGCATAATTTACAACACAGACACGAATACAGAGCAGACAGTCCTTTGACAAACAAGTTCAAACAAATTCCTTAACTTATCTCAAGTTAATCTTTGCCTCATGCCCATATAGGAGAATTATATATCCCCTTCTATCCAATAGAAGTACCCCTTCTACGCTGCAGAAGTAACTGACTCAAATCACATGGCATCACAATTTCCATCCATTATCTAGAATAAGATCTTCCAACGCCCTAGATTTTGGGCTCACAGCAGTCTACAACTCCGTTTCGGACTAGGAAAGGGGTGTCTAGAGCTTCACTGACCCCAAGCGACCTAGGAGTGAGACACAACTTCCGTGGTTGGCCTTTTTACCACTCGACCTTTGGCCCATGAATCGAGCAATGCCCTCTTAGGTTGAAACACGGCATGACCTTAGAGATGATCCACCCGCACAAAATATCCTTCCTTAATTAATCCAATTAAGAATCAAGCACAATCAAGGCAATTAGCCTAATATCATAATCCAGGAAAACATTCCTTTATTCCCCATGGCAACTTGTCATCACTCACCCCTGCCATGCATTTACCATCAAGCACAAGCACTTGGAATAATCACCCAAATCACATCCAATAATCAATTTAATGTAAAAGCATTTAGGACGTTATTTGATCAATCAACAAAACAATGGTATCCTTTTCCAAACATTACAAGAATAGTCGCGATAACCTTTCCATCGGGTATTTACTCTCCCCCTTGGGATCTAAGCGATTCCATGCAAAATTTACTTAACACTTTGGCTAAGACACATGCCAAGGTCTTATACAACTATGCAAGAATGTAAATTCTATTGAGCACTTATATTGATCGATAACCTAACCCTCTTCTCAGCAAGTACGAAAGCATCGATCTTTCCTTTGCCTCGGGTTTCCCTAACCCCTTGAGCTCTCTACTTGCCTTTGAGGCCCAGTGTTATCTGTATCCAGCCCAATCCCCAAATTTGGATTGATAAATGTAGTGGTTATCGAGCGGATCCCAAGGCATCTTAATCTTTGATCCTTATGATCATTGTTTGTACTAGTTAAGCACAACATCAAGATTCCCAATCTAACGGCATGAGCTATTAGCAAGAGTTTGGCAAGGGTCTAGAGCTTCAAAAATGATTCTCTTCTAGAATAAGTTGCTTACCATGCAATCTATTAGACATGCGAGTTGCGACATATACCTTTGAAGTGATGAAAAATGCACCTACTATTGCGAGGATAGGAAGTTGACAATGCTTGAATCTTATATATTTATGAATTCATCGTATAGCATCTAAATACAATGGTCTTCTCTTGATACGCGCATTTAGGGAATTCAGTCTTTCGAATACTTGCAATGCAGTTTATTCTTTTTAAGGTCCTATTCTCATATGGCATAACATGGGTCCAATGCATCTCATGCGGAATCAAAGCAAGCATTAATCAATTTGGAAATATGTTACTTACGACTGCTACCGCTGCTAGATGGGCACTACTGGATGGGCACTGATGTCCTCTCCTAATGCCTTCATTACGGGATTGCCATTCACATGTGGCATCCTCCGCTTGGGGGCTAATCTCGGTCTTCTTCTCCCTTAGGCTTGAGTCACACAAGACTTCCACACCTTTTTCTTGATTAGTGGGGCCAATTGGGGAGAGAATTAGGCTTTGGGGTGGATGACAATCTCGCGGGAAAGGTACGGGGAATAGATAAATGCGTGTGGCCACCCTCTTAGGAGGGGGAAGGGAGGAGGCCCTTTTGGGGGGTCTCTCTTTCTCTCTCTCTCCCTCTCTGTCACACACACTCTCTCTCTCCCTCCTTCTCTTCTTCTTCTTCTTCTTCTTCTTCTTCTTCTCCCTTTTCTCTTTCTCTCCCTCTCTCTCTCTTCTCACATCTCCCTTTCTCTCCCTCTCTCTCCCTCTCTCTCTCTCCTTCTTCTTCTTCTTCTTTTTCTCTCTCTTCTCACCTCTCTTCCTTCTCTCCCTTTCTCTTCCTCTCTCTTCTCTCCTCTCTCCTCACCTCTCCCTTCCTTTCTCTCTCTCTTCCTCTCTGTCACACACACACACACACACTCTCTCTCTCTCTTTCCTTCTGGGCATCAAGACCTCCAAGCCTCTCCCTCTTCTTCTTCTTCTTCTTCTTCTCCTACCTCCCTCCCTCCCTCCCTCCCTCCCTCTCTCTCTCTCTCTCTCTCTCTCTCTCTCTCTCTCTCTCTCTCTCTCTCTCTCTCTCTCTCTCTCTCTCTCTCTCTCTCTCTCTCTCTCTCTCTCTCTCTCTCGGTAGCCACCAAGGGGGCAAGAGGTGGTAAAGCCCTCCTTCACTCAAGGGGGGGAAGAATAGGGTGGCCTCGCCTAGCAGCTTTAGGAGGGGGGGTTTTATAATAGGAGGGGGTTATTTTTGGAGGGGGACATGGAGTGGTGGTCTCCCCCACCCAGCATCTGTCAGTTGCATGGTGCTGCAAAGGGATTGTAGGCTCGTGGCCTCTCCCTCTCCATCCTCGACATCGTTGTCTTCACCAGCTTCCCTTCCTCTCGCCTCGGCATCATCATCAACCTAATCTCCCTCTTGTCCACATCGACTGCCATTGTCATCTTCCTTCCCCTCACCACATTGACTTCCTCTTTCCCTTCTCTCCCCCTCACCACCTATCGGCAACGAAAGGGGGGAGAATTTAAAAAAAATTGAATTTATCATGTTAATAAGGGGGGGTCTATGCCCTGCGGTGGAACGTTACATCCTCTACCCCTTAGAGAACTCGAGATGTCCTCATCTCGAGAGAACTGGGGAAGACAAGCGCTAATGGGGTTTAGGGCCTGTGGGTTAAGACCCACCATGTGTCCGCTGCGCTACTCCGATCGCTCATAAACATGCGAACTTTTGAAACAGCAACTTATTGTATTAGATCTATCCGAGTATGGATTACAAGAGAAGAGTTTATTATAGTTACATCTCATGGATATCTTCTAGGTTTTTCCTAAGTATCTGGTATATTCTAGATCACTTGAACTTGTACAATTTCATTCCCTGTAAGTTCAAGTTCTCTTAGGTCCTGTTGGGACAATGTTATGTCCAATGTTATGGCACTCAGAGCATCGGTGTTTAGGGTGCTTTGGACATTCTATTCTAAAATGACCCAACTCCCTACAATAAAAATAGCACGGAGTTTTATCACATGTGGTCACAAGATTCCCGGTCGGTAGGATTTTCTTCATTAGACCAAATCGCCTTAGGATCCTTTTTGCGGATCGAAGTGGTCCTTTATCTTGGAAACTCCATTCCCAGATTGTCCTTTCCTTAGTTCGAGGTTGAGCTCCATGGACAATCGGCTTTGCTTGTAATATTAAAGAATACTTTCAAGCTTTGACATTCTGGTAAGACTCAATCTATATTAGTTGAGAAGAACGACTTAAGAGAAATTCATTGCAAATTATGACTGTTGTTCCTTGCCAGAGTATCTCTAATCATTTGCAAGTTCTTGTGGGAGCTTTCGCTCAGCTGCCAAGACCCACGGACCACTTATTGTTTCAAGCATTCCAAGTGGAGCACTCATGGCTATCTCTCACATAGCCGATGCGCCATCCATATCTACGGGTGTAGTGAGCTTACCTCCGTGCCGATCGAGTTACCTCCTCTTCCGTGCACTCCAGTAGCTCCATGATCCAAGTGCAAGCTTCAAGCAAGCTCCATCCTCAAGCTCCATGCTCCAAGCTCCATCGTCGCGAGCAAGAGAAGAGAAGAGAAGAGAAGAGAAGAGAAGAGAAGAAGAGAGGAGAAGATGGAGAGCTTCTCCACTATAGTCCCTCATCCTCACACACTCACTCCCTCACACTCTCACACTCCCTCTCTCAAGAACAAGCTCAAGCAAGCAAGAAGAAGAAGAAGAAGAAGAAGAAGAAGAGAGCTCCTTTTGGCCACACACAAGAATGAGCTTCCCATTCACTTTTCAACTTTATATACAAAACCCTAAATCCCTTTTGGGCAGTCATCCCCTTATCCCCTTTTTTACATGGCCGGCTGTGGCCTAGGCCCTTTTTTCCATTGTCCTTTTATCTTCCTAGCTTCCTTCCTACTGCCCATCTACCTTTACAAATTGCACGGGTGAGAGCCCGGTGCTCTTTAAATTAAACCATGATACGCTTGCGCTCTTTTACACAAGTATTGACTTGTGCTTTTTCTTGTGCGCCTTTTTCCTTTACTTAGGCCTTTTGTGCACTTCTTGTGTTTCCATATTTTTATTGGCGCGCCTTCGTCTTCCATTTCACTTTTGCCTTGGCCTTTGTCTTTTGCTTTGGATTTTCCATATTTTCCACCTTGTTCGTCTGACGGTTAACATTACCCCCCTCCTAGACGAGTGCTAGTCCCATGGCACTCACAGTCGTAGGTAGCAGGCGTGAGTAGGCACTGAAGATGTGGGTGGTAAGGGCAGTTGTGGTTGCCTTGGAGGATTTTTGGTGGTGGGCAGATGAAGGTTGTTAGGGCCACTTTGTTGGCGTGGGTGGCTTGTGGTAGGATGGGTGGAGTTGGAGGTAGGGTTGTCCGTTGTTGGGAATTGCGCTAGGCTGGCATAGGTATTGGTTTTTGGGGATTCTGCACATGTCGATTCTTGCCGGCTTGCAGGAGGATAAAGGATAAGAATTTAGAGTTGAGTGTCGATGAAGAGCGATGACACTTTCTTTGGAGTCTTCAATACCTGCAATTGAAAACCTCTTATATGTGGTCTCTCCCTTGGGGTAGTGCTAGTCTTCTATAGCGTGCACAAGACATAATTCAATTAGTTTGGGAGACAGGTCTAACTCTAAGCAAGCTAAGAGTATTTTCCTGCACTTGAGGATCCAAATTGTGTATATATTTTGGTGTAGATATTATGTGAGTGCGTGTGCATACTTAGATATTACGTAGTTAGAAGATCGCGGGATGGTTTCTCGTAACAACGTGTGGATGAAGCAAGTTGTCCATGTTGAGAAGAGGTACACGTGAAGGTGTATAAGATATCCTTTGCGTTGTGACTTCACGATGGAGCATAATTGAACACATGGATATCGCACTTCCAGTAGTTGGTAGCTATTGGACTTGCATGATGAGGACGGTGTACTTTTCATGGCCATTCGTGCAGTGCTTACCATGATTGAGTGCAATGGTGTTAAGGCAGAGTATAAGAGGGAATCGTGTGAATGGGTCAGGGTGACAAGTCTAACCATAAGCAAGACAAGCTCCCTGGGTATGTCTTGCCCTTGATGTACCCTGAACAATTGTGGGGGATGCGAGAGGGCTAGGGAACTAGGGACGGAGCCATCCGACCAAGGTCATTGGGCATGCCTAATTTGAGGACCCCTAGGTGGTATGCTATGATCGTGGGTGCTTCTTAGCTTTGCGTTTCCTAGTTTTTCTTGTCTTTTCTTTTCTTTTGCTTTTTCTTGGTCTTTTTCGTTTCTTTTTCTTGTTCCTTTTTTTTTTGGACTTGCCTGAGTACAACCATTGCAATATGTTGAGGCTATCAGTCAATGGGTTGGGAAATGTCGAGCTGCGAAGGCTCATGAAATGGATATTACAACGATGATTGTGCACTAGCCTCATTGTTAGAGAAGCAGTTGTTGAGATAGGGAGATACACTTGAGATTTTGCAAAACCTTTTTTTACATGCGATGTTGGTGCGATTGAGGTAACAGCTGCCGTGAGCTGGATGTAGAGTTTTAGCCTAGAAGGAGAGAGTGGCCATTGATCATGCTTTGGGCTAGGCAAATGTGGGTGATTAGCAAGGGTGATCTTCACTTTCCATAGTGAAGCTTCCGTCATGGCTCTTTGTGAGGTTGGTGGTCTTGCGGTGAGTTGGGCATTGAACACTTTCATACAAAAACCTGTATCGTCCTGCATCCACTAGATGTTTCGTGAGAGTATATGCAAATCAAATGCGTCAATTATGATGAACAGATGCAACGCAAAATATATTAATTCATCTAAATCCTATGGTGTTGACCTGCGATGCACCACATCAGTGCTTGCTAAAGACATGCCATGTATTAGTAGTAAGGGAGGGTTGTACAGTTGGGGGGAGCTTGCCCCTTTAACCATTTAAGAGCAAAAAGTTATGGCAAGTTGGCCAGTGTTAAGAAGCTTATACAACCTAGGGCTATTCTATTTGTATTAGGTGGGGCGAGTTCGGGTGGTTGGGCGATGGGGGCATTACTGGTGAGGGGCTCCTATTAGGCCGGGGAGGGGAGATATTGGCTGGTACCCAAATGGTGTAGTCCCTAGCCGCAGCTGTTTCCAGAATTCTTTTAAACAATTCATCAAATTCTTGATTGTCTTGAGCTGCCCTCTCCTCTTTCGAGCACTTGGTACCCGAACGTCTGGTGGGGGCCTACACGGCTGGTGTTGCCACAACCCATGCGCTCCCTTGAGCCCTTGTTCTCCTAGCCAAGGAAGTTTTTGGCCTGCGTCTGGGGAGATGTCGCTTAGGGCCTCGTTTTGGTGCATACCTCTTAAGGGTAGGCACATATCGCTCTTGTGGAGGAGCTTGTGCCGCATGCTCCCTTCGACGGCGGATAGCATCCTTGCAGGCCAGCTACACTAGGTTCTCCATGACGGCTACTATGAGGAAACCTGCAAAAAGTGAACCAAGGTTTAGGCCCTTAGGCAAGATGGAATTATTCACATGACAGGGATTAGCCGGTAGATCATCAAGCACATAACAGTCATTGCACAGAGATGGCCCTTATGATAATGTTTGTTCTACTTTGACCGTGGGGTGTATTCCAGTCAAAGTAGTAGGTGCTTGCTCACCCCACATCACACAGACTGGTTGTGATGGGATGGGCCGGGGCTCGTCCCCAGAAGAGGAGATCGAAAATGGAGGAAGAGCCTATAGAAAGGGATGGTGCCCCATGTACATCCTAAAGGCGTTGATCAGGGCTTCCTATGGTGGTAATGAGGGTTGGATGCCCTTCGCCTAGAGGCGGGAATGGTCACCCATCTTCTAGACATGCGGTGAGAGGAGGACCTGAGGAGCTCAGCTTGTTAGGTCCCAACTTTTTATCATGTGCTTGAGTATCATTGCTTGTTTGTGTTGGTATTATCTATACACGATCACAAAACTTATTATTTTATTTATGTACACATTTATGAACCCATGTCACTTTGTGATGATAAGAACCAACTGTAGGACTCATGATTGTACTGGAGTGTGGAACACGCATCCAGTACTCGTGGCAACTTACTCAATAATAGTAGATATTTTGCAACATCAAGTAGCATGCTACCTTGTTTGAGTCTATTGGCAACATGTAATTCCTCCTCAGTGAGAACCTTATTAGCCAGAGAGTTCTCTTGGCTAGTTCCACTAAGTCCATACCCCAAATGGCAGCCAGCACTTGAAAGAGAGTCGGGGCCACATAGGTTGGGTCTCTTTGAGACCGCCATTTGGCCAATCGCTCCTCTGAGATAATTTAGGCTCCTAGTTCGGTCATTGCAACACAATTTTCAAACCAACATTTTTCAAATTGACTTAGACCCTCTGATTGTCGCTTTAGTTGCTCTATCTCTAAGAGATTTGGTTGGTAAAGCACATCATTGAATGTTACAGTAGTTAAGCGTAGCTCATCGGCTTCCTCGTCAGAGGTGAGTCGCATGCGTTCATGAAGGAGCCTGTCATAGTGCTCGTCAAGATGTTCTTGCTCTTCCCAGGATAGGGGAAATGGCAAATATTCTTCAAGCTACTCCTTAGGGAATGCGCCCATGTCTGCAAGGATGTAGACATGTGCAAACACTTTGAGCTTAGCATTCAACTCAGTTAAGCATTCTGCGACACTTCTATGTTTAACGAGGGCTTGCTCGATTGCTATCTCATGCAAGGTTCACCTATAATGCTTTCTACCAACAAAGCATTCAAATGACATATTTTCAAGCATTGTATGGGCATGATTGCCATACTCCATCGAACTTTTCAGATCCTACCTTGAGGGTAGAAGCTTCCAAAAAAATGCTTGAGGAGATGGATGAGCAGGTCAAGGCCATCAGACAAGACATTAGAGCCGCAAAGGATAGGTAGAAAGCCTATGCGAATCTAAATAGACAAGAGAGACTCTTCAAAGAAGGAGACATGATTTTTATTTGCCAATAAGAGTTCCTTATCACTGGGAGAATTCAAGAAACTAAGTCCAAGGTATTGTGGACCCTATAGGATCCTTAGGTGTCTAGGGCCCAGTGCCTACAAACTCCAACTCCTCGAGAATGTAAAGGTTCACAATGTATTCCATGTTAGCCTATTAAAGAAATATGTATCCAATCCTAGCCATATACTCAATGATCAGTAAGTTGTAATGCCAAGCCAAGGAGTCCTTGAGCTCTAACCAAATAGAATCCTAGACACTCGAAAAAAGAGATTGAGGAGTAGAACTCTCAAAGAGTATCTCATCCAGTGGAAGGACTACCTAGAAGAGGATGCCACATGGATTGACAAGAGTACTCTCAACCTCTAATACCCCCAATGCCTTTCGAGATGAGGACATCTTGATTCCTTAAGGGGGGAAGGATGTTCATCCCCCCTTTTATCCTAGCACCGTTGGCATCATTTTTCCCCCCTTTTTATTTTCTTTTTTAACAATTTTACACATTAATTTTATTTTTTACATCTCCGCCCCTATCAACTCTGTCGGTTGGCGGCCGAGGGGGGGGGGTTTGAGCTTGGAAAAAGCAGTGATGAGAGAAGGGACGTCCAAGGAAGGAGGAGATCACGAGGGGTCAAGATGGGACGTGGAGGACAGAGGAGGGCGAGGATCATGAAAACAATAATTGCGATGGGGGGGAGGGGCACACGTGTGCCACCTCCAACCCCCCACTAATCTCCCCTTCTCCTTCTAGGAGGCATACTTTGCATGACGGGAGGGCCAGTGTGGCCGGCCGACTAAGGTAATGATAGAGGTAGGAGGCCCCCGTGCTAATACCCCCCATAACACCCTTCCTTCCTCCTCCCTATAAAAATCCCCCCCTCCTTAGCAAGAGAGATAATCCTCTTCTTTTATCCTCCTTAACCATCACAATTCCTCCATTATAAGTCATTTTCCTCCCCTTTTCTTTCAAGAGACCCGTTATTCTCCTCCCCCCCCTTTTGCCACCAAGATTGTGAGAAAGAGAAGGAGAGGGAGAGTAGTGAAGGAGAGAATGAGAAATAGAGCAGAGGAAAGGGAAATCTAGAGTAAAGAAGAGGAAGAGAGGGAGAGAAGTGGTTCAAGAATAACTCCCTTATTGGGCAAAGACTCGAGTACCGCTTCTCCCTGCTGCCACTCCCGTAGTCACTCCATGGACTTTCTCTAGACCGTGAAAGTCAAGGCGAGTGCGGGAAACCCCGACACCAAGGAGTCCTTCGAAGGAAGTGAAGGTCGCTTTCCAACTCCAAAATGGCCCCAAAGCGTAAGCTCTCCCAAGTAACCAGAAAAGCTACGACTATGGGAGAAGGATCGGGTAAAGATGCCACCATCAACACGAACGGTTCATCAGGCGAGAATGCTAACTCGGCACTCCAAAATCAGGTACTACTACCTTATCTAAAAAAATGAAATCGAATATTTAAGCATGGGCATGGTTAGGAAAAAGTCATACCTCACATCGGGTAATTTGAATATTTTGAAAGGTAGCTGAAAAGGGTTTGATAATCATGAGTTGTCAGAAATAGATTGAGTATCTATGGTTATAGCAAAAACAAGTCAAGTATTAGGATCTAACTTTCACAGGTGCATCATAGATTGCCGAGTACATAAATATTCTATATAGGTCAATTGCACTCCGTAGACCACTGTAGAGAATTAACTTACATTTACTTACAATGAATGCATGTACATTCGCATTTGAGTAATTAGGTTATGCCTTTTGAGTTGCATAAATGTACTAGAAGGGATTTTTATGAATAGGGACCTCGCATCGCATCGACAACTCAGGGAAGACTTGCATGGCATCATGAATACCGTCAATTGCACCACATAATGGGATATGCATTTAAAAAGGTAGATTAAGATGCACATGTGAAACGTTGAGCTTGTTTGAAAGGAATGCTTTGGTAAATGAAGTCCTGGCCGATAACCGAAGCCAAGATTTAGCTAACGACCCAGCTAGGACTTTAGTCGCAAATAGATCGGGTTGTCCTTATTACGACCATATTTTTGACTTGGAGTTAACATGCTCTTTGGTCTCTATCCCAATAGCCAACCGTGATGGATCGAAAACACTCCTAGGTATATCATTTTCAAAATATGATACATCCTGAAGCTAACACAAGGAAGCTCGAATGTAGTACCCACAAGGAGAGTGACTATTTGCCAAGCTACATTTTATGCTCGCAATTACTTCGGAATGGTAAATAGACATGGTTTGCACTTGACTTGCAAGAGGAGTAAACACAAGTTCCTGCTATCTTGAAGGGAGGAAACCCTAGGGTAAACTTAGAACCTCGATAGAGTTCTAAGATGGAAAAATGATTACCAACTGACCAAACAAAACTCTAGACCAAGAACTTAAGATAGGAACTAAAGGATAGTAACCTAGGGAAGTCGTCATCTGAAACTATAGCAAAATTGCTTAACCCTATTACATAGAAGTGAGTTCAGAGAGAGGGTATTCTCTAACCCTCAAAATATGATGAAAAATGACGCCAGGGAAAGAAAGACCCAAGAAGGGTAACACTAAGCGTTTAAGACAAGGACTCCACCTTAGCAGATGTCCTAAGCACTCACCTTCATTGATTGTTTGTGACTATAAATCTAAACTCGATGTCTACAAAAGGAATGTATGACTCAAGCTCACAAAAGAAAATTTGATTAATGATTCAAGTTGAAATCAAGGAGGCCATGCAAAGCTACCCTCAGCTGGCTGCCAACCCTAGCCAAAGGGTTCCAAATAATCGTGACGAGAACGTGGACCGAACCTGCCACGAGAGGTCTCTTCGTGGGTTAGTTTGAATATAGGAGGATGCTTGGATGCCAGGGGGGCTCTGGCTGTGAATTCCCTACCTTTGGGTCCTACTCAAACAATCTACGTGACTCAAGATGGATTCTCGAGGCCCTATTACTAGTGCAAGGGTAAAAACTTGGAGGACTTAAGATTCATTCCCACAAATTGTGGAATCCGTCTTTTTTGGACGAGACTTTTATTTCAGTTAAGATGATAATATAAAGTTTACTTCCAAAGAACTTGCTTGGATTGTTTTTTTATCAGTACCATAAGTTACGCAAACGAACCCTGTTTCCTAAAAGGCTTAATTAAGAAAGCTGTTTTTAAATGTCCCACATAAATGTGATAGGACCTAATTAGGTAACTAAAGAATGCCATTGAGGGAAGCGGGTGGGCGGAGCCCCTGACGGGTCCGCCCTACGGTAGGGTGGTCCCCTAGAGAATTGGGAGGCTTCTCACAGGATTCTACTGGCATTCGACGTTTAGGAATCGTGAAGTTAGAACCTGACTCATGCAATTTTAGGGGACCCAAATGGGACTGTGCCCTATAGGCAAAGAGGTTGAGCAACGCATTCCTATCATTTCCCATTCTCTTTGAACCAAGTGCGACATGGGTCTACTTCGGCTTGGGTATCTCTACGTAAAGTAGGGTCCAATGCTAGAATGCTATTAGGAGACCTTGGCCTCTAGAAACCCAGACTTCAGGTCGATCCCAGTGGGTTCGATTGCGAATGTTCCGTTGTGAAGCGGACTCGAGGAACCCTACGTGCGACAAGCCCCAAAACATTCCATGGGAGTGTTGGGTAGCGATGCTTAGATTCGTTTCTCAATGGACAACTAAAAACATGCTTAGATAGCCATTTGGCGAGCACGTTATAGTTGGTATCAGAGCAAACCAATAAATAAAACAATCAAGATAGGAATAAATCGAGACAAGTCAAGTGATATTTTCCTTTTTCTGTTGCTTATTTGTGGATTATTGCCGCTTCCAGACTTACCAGGCATGGAGCAGGTTTCTTGTATTTCACATCATGTTCAAGATAGCTATGAAATCTTCAAGTTATTGCCAATGATCCGACATGATGGGGATCCTGGATTGAATCTACAACCCTTCACCATTGCATGTGCAAAGGCGTTGGACTTGGAGCACGGGATACTACTATATAGATGCCAACCGACTCGCCTATCTTTAGAACAATTTGAAGAGGCTAAAATGGTTGGAGGACTTGAAGGTAATCAAGTTGTTCATCTTCCATGAGGC
Organism: Lygodium microphyllum; assembly: GCF_053477565.2. Lineage (NCBI taxonomy): Eukaryota > Viridiplantae > Streptophyta > Polypodiopsida > Schizaeales > Lygodiaceae > Lygodium > Lygodium microphyllum. The sequence continues at coordinate 3,420,616 of NC_141153.1, read as the reverse complement.
CCGTGTAAATTCGATCCTACACATCTAATGCCGGCAAGTAGAACAAAATCGTTATATCTATGACAAGGTCGTTAAAGTCTTGCAAGTTGACACAATTCAAGTAATGGGCCGAAAGGAACGTCATGGCTATCAAAAATGGGGACTTTCAGAGCTTTCCATGACTTACCGCTTTCTGAGAATCCATTCTACCAATCCATATTACTATTCTGTCCATATAGCTGAATCCAATAGGGAATTATTAACTTGGCATTGATGTATCTATTGAAAAGAAAATCATCCCAGCCAATGTCTATCTATTCCCGAATAATTGTACTCGAGGTTTATGCTTTTTTATGAATAAATAAGAATTTTATGTTTGTTTGAATTGTTGTATAGTGTCAATGAAAAATAAATTTTCCCATTGATTCAAGATGTGTAGAGAAATGTGAATGTTATCTCAACACGAAGGTTTTAATGTAAAACTAGACACAACCCCAAGCGTAGAACCAGAGTCTTGTGTTCGCACTAAGCCCAGCGAAGGCACAAGAGAAGAAGTTTCTTCTCAAACAGATTAAAGCACCAGAATTTGACGAAAAGGAGAAGACTATTGAAGATGATACCGAAGTATGGATTGAATCCATGGAAGATTACTTTAGTGCAGTAAGAACAACACTTGTGAACCAGGCCATGATTGCCAAGCTCAAACTTACCAGAGAAGCTAGGCTCTGGTGGAAGCAATGGTGTAAGGGCCAAGCAGTCTCTAAAAGCACAATAACTTGGGACAAGCTAAAGGAAGCCGTGCAAGGAAGATACATGCCACTTGCATATAGAACTCAGAAGATGAATGAGTTCTTCAAATTGAAACAGTTGGGCCTGTCAACACTGGAGGCGTACTACTCGAGATTTGTCTCCTTATTGAAATATGCTCCGACCATGAGCATTCTCCAACAAGTTTCAAAGTTATGTGATGGGTTGAACCCACCATTGAACACTCGGTTGGAATCAATGCATCCTTCGGATTTGCAAGACGCATTGATAAGAGCGGGATGTATTGCCCAAGAAGTCAACCAAAGCTCGGGAATAATAGACCATGGTCTTACAAGGGCCAGAATCCAGGAATGTTGAAGGCTCAAGGACAAAGTCAAGGCCAACGGAAGAAGCCAAGGGCAAATGCAATCAGTGACTTTGTCCCCACTTAAAGAAGCGATCAAAGCATACGATGTTTCCACTGTAATAAGCTTGGACACTTCAAAAGGGAATGTCCCAAACTTGGCGGAGAGCGTCGCAGAGGGAAAATCAGTGGCCAAGCTAGAGCTACCCGTGGCCGTGCAGCAATGGGAAGGGAAAAAACTTCCAATATCTCCACTAAGGGAATTAATGAAAAAGAAGACCCGTCCATGGAAGCTGAGATTGAGAGGGCATCCATTCATACCACTCTCCATAAAAAGGGCCCGAACCGCCAATTCTCAGTGATCCAAACACCATCAGATTACCAAACCCTGATTGACTGTGGCATCACTCATTCCTTTATTTCACTAGCTTGTGCTAAAAGGTTAGGAATAGCCACTGTAGCTGCACCCACTTTGCTTGTTGAACTAGCAAATGGGCAAGAAATCACTTGCACTAGACAAACTACTAAGTTGGAATTCCTACTTAGAAACAAGTCCACATATATTAAATTCAGGGTAATGAGTCTAGGAGTCCATGAGTGCCTACTCGGGATGGATTGGCTAATCCCCAATGATGCTCATATTCATTGTGAAAAAGGACAAGTCTCCTTTCATAATCGTAAAGATTGAATACCTTGGATTTATTGTGTCAAATGAAAGAATCTATGTAGATCCTACAAAGGTCAAGGATGTCCAAGAGTGGCCTCCACCAACTATTGTTAAAGAAGTGTGTAGTGTTCTTGGATTAACAGGTTGGTACAGGATCCTCATTAAGGACTACGCCTGAATCGTAGCACCCCTTACAAATTTGCTAAAGAAGCAGGTTTCCATAGCATGGACACCCACTGAACAATCAAGTTTTGATCAGCTCAAGCATAGCTTAGTGACAACACCAATTCTAAAGCTCCCTGACTTGAGCAAGGAATTTGAAGTTGTCACGAATGCAAGCTCACTTGCACAAGGCTGTGTACTAATGCAAGAAGGTCATCCTGTAGCATATTCTTTGACGAAGCTAAAAACCCATGAAAGGAATTATGCTATCCATGACCTGGAGCTATTAGCAATTATTCATGCTCTCAAGATTTGGTGGCATTCATTTCTTGGTAACAAGTTTTCTTTGATCACAGACCATAAGAGCCTTGAATGGATCTTCACCTAGACTAACCTCAATATGAGGCAATGTCCTTAAGGTTCTGCAAGAATATCATTTCAAGATCAGGTATCGACATCGCAAAGAGAATGTAGTTGCTGATGCCTTAAGTCGCAAAGCGTTCCTCAACTCTCTTATTATGGAGAAACTCTCGATGGCAAAATCATCGGCAACTATGGTATCAATGCCTGGCAACCCTATCCTTGAATTAGCAGAGGAGGAAGCTAGCCATGACCCAGAATATCTCAAGATGATGAAGGAGATCTTGGGGAAGGACCAAAACCCCAAACTTAAGGTCAAATATCAAGAATTTTCAATCAATGAGGGACTTGTCTACTTTAGGACAAGATTGTGCATACTCTCAAGCAGGAAGCTCAAAGTGAGAATACTTTGGGAAGCACATGATTCCCCCTTTTCAGGCCATCCCGGATATGTCAAGACCCTCAACACGGTCAGGAAGAGCTACCATTGGGAAAGGCTTAAGGGAGATGTGCTCAAATATGTCACGGAATGTTTGTCTTGCGAGCGCATTAAAGTAGAACATGTCAAGATGCCTGGGAAGTTGTAACCTCTTGACATTCCCCAAATCAAGTGGGAATCTATCAGCATGGACTTTGTTGTTGGATTACCTTCAGTCCAAGGAGGATACAACTCAATTATGGTTATAGTAGACATGCTCACTAAGGTTGCACACCTCTTTCTAGTCAAGACAAACTATAAAGCTTCAGACATTGCCAGGTTAGTCATCAAGGAGATATTTAGACTCCATGGGTTACCTAGAAGGATCATTAGTGACCGCGATTCCCTCTTCACATCTCACTTTTGGAGAGGGATATTTGAGGCCATTGGGACTCAACTTTTCTTCAGTACAGCCTTTCACCCTCAAATTGATGGCCAAACGGAGAGAGTCAACCAAGTCATTGAAGACATTCTTAGGGCATATTGCTATCGCGAACCCAGAAAATCGATCCAATATCTACCATTGGTAGAGTTCGCCTATAATGCTTCCTACCAACAAAGCATTCAAATGACATCTTTTCAAGCATTGTATGGGCATGATTGCCATACTCCATTGAACTTTTCAAATCCTACCTTGAGGATAGAAGCTTCCAAAAAAATGCTTGAGGAGATGGATGAGCAGGTCAAGGCCATCAGACAAGACATTAGAGCCACCAAGGATAGGCAGAAAGCCTATGCGGATCTAAATAGACAAGAGAGACTCTTCAAAGAAGGAGATATGGTTTTTATTTGTGTATGATCCAAGAAGAGTTCCTTATCACACTGGGAGAATTCAAGAAACTAAGTCCAAGGTATTGCGGACCTTACATGTGATGCCAAGAGGCATATTCCACGGTGGATTCCGTGAGGTTTTGTGGTGGATTTCGTAAAATTTTATTATCGGGGCTCATACACAAGGTGGATTCTTTGTGCGAAAAGTCGATGGGGATGCCTATACTTTTCAGGCGTTTTGTTAATTTAATGTGTAAGTGGGTGATTCCATAGTGGGTGATTCCTCAAAATACATATTTAAATTAATAAACGTTTATGAGTTTAGAGTGCGCACTCGTAATAAATTAAGGTTAGGATTGAGTTCTAACCAATTTATTTTTGTAGCTGAAGATTGCTAGGTATTCACTTTTGTCGGTTTAATTGTATTATTTTTCTAACAATTGTGAATGCTTTAGTTGATGTGTAGAGCAAGCATCGATGGCATTGGGAAGCATTGGAGGATAGCGTGTATTCAAATTATCATCAATTTTTTATGGGCACGTATCTTAGGCATGGTGCCTATATTTTGTTGCGCTTATTTATTAAAGCGCTTGATAATTATTTATTACTTTTGTATGCGCATGGGCGCACGATTTAAATATTTGTATTGGACATTGTATTTGGGTACTGCCTGACTTCTTGGGCGCCCAATAGCTTGAGTTTAATTTGCATATAATAACACACCACATACAGCTACAAAGAAAGCACCATTTGAAATTATCTATGGATATAGATTTCCAGCACCTGTTACATCATTATTAAAAAAAATTCAAACTGCTGATGATTTTGCTAATATGCATGCTACTATTTTTGATGAAGTTAAATATATGATTGCCAAAGCCCAGCAATCATACACAAAACAAGCAAACAAGAAAAGACAAGCTATGAGTTTTAAAGTTGATGATTATGTTTGGTTACGAATTGAAAAATGAAGATTACAAAGTGTAGATAAACACCCCGTTGTCAAATTAGCACCTAGATTTTATGGACCATTCAAGATCATACCCAAAAATCAAATTAGCACCTAGATTTTATGGACCATTCAAACTAAAATCAATGACAATGCATTCAAACTAGAATTACCACAACATTGGAAAATCCACAACACCTTCCATATTAGTTTATTACGACCTTTTAAAGGACAATTACCTATACACCCTGTCTATGAAAACCCTCCTTTGTTGGATGATGAAACTAAAATCCTTGAGCCTGAAACTATTATAGATACTGACTTTATGACCACTAGAACTGGTTGTAGATATTCTAGATATTTGGTGAAGTTTAAAAATCATCCTGTTGAAGAGGCATGATGGATCCAAAACACTCCTAGGTATATCATTTTCAAAATATGATACATCCCAAAGCTAACACAAGGAAGCTCGAATGTAGTACCCACAAGGAGAGTGACTATTTGCCAAGCTACATTCTATGCTCGCAGAGACCCTAGAGTGAACTTAGAACCCCGATAGAGTTCTAAGATGGAAAAATGATTATCAACTGACCAAACAAAACTCCAGACCAAGAACTTAAGATAGAAACCAAAGGATAGTAACCTAGGGAAGCCTGTTGGGGATAAAGGCGCCTTTGCCTAGCCACCAGTGTATTACTACACTGACAGTCACCACCACTGCACACTGCAGGTGGCGGGCACCCGTCACCGTCACTTTATTCTTTATTCTTTTAGTGACAGTTTGAATAAAGGAAGGCTCGGTCACACATTGTGACTGTTGGAGTTCCCATTTCTAGTCTCTTCCTTTTCTTGCTCTTACTCTCCCGCCATAGCTCTCGAATCCAACCTTCGATCTGTCACTCCCTTTCAACTGGTATCAGACCTTTGATTTTCGACTCTTGAGCTTGGTTCATGGCATTCTCAACATTCCATCGACTCCCTACTCGCATTGGGTCTCCTTCTCGGTCCCATCACTCCCCGGCTTTTCGAGCACCTTCTTGGCATTGTTGAGCACCTTTAGGGCATTACATCAGAGGTATTTGATCATTTTCTTCAGGGTTTACTTCATTTCTCTGGTCACACAAGCTGTAAACAGTTTGGGGCAGCCATCATTGAAGCTCCGGTGCTTCACATCTTCATTGCCCTTGCTCAAGAACCCTTGAGGCTTGGTGTGTGCACCCTTGGGCACCTACTTGAGCCCTGACTCCACCCCAGGTATGCCACGTGGGCTGGAGGCACCCCAGGATAGCAACACGCTATTTGCGCCTGATCCATATCTGCTCCATCCCGGTCCTCCTCAAGCTCCAGGCCATTGGGCACTTCCACAAGCTTCCTCTAAGGCATTTGCACATGCTTGATGCTCAATCTTGAAGGCTTGAGCATTGGACATTGATTTGGGGCTGATTCAAACACTGTTTGGGACTGTTTATAGCAGTTCACAGTCATGTTATGCTGATGCTACATTGACAATAAATGCTATGCTTGTCTAGGCATACATAGTCAATCGGTTTGATGCCTATTGGATGCCGATTGACTTGGGGATGGATTGCACATGTTATGCTGATTGACTATGTATGCTATGCTTGTCTAGGCATACATAGTCAATCGGTTTTATGCCTATTGGATACTGATTGACTTGGGGATGGATTGCACATGTTATGCCATCATTTTGGCACTGATTTGGGACTGAAATTTCTCAGTTTTTACAGTCATTTTATGCTGTGATAAAAACGGGCTGAAGCTATTACACATGCTTTGGGTTATGCCTATTGGTTCCTGCCTATGTCTTGGATATATGCCATGAAGTGTTGATCTTCAGGGTATGACTTCATTAAGTTGAAATCCGATGTCTTGGCTGTGTTTCAGAGATGGCTTGCATTGATTGAGAACCAGTCTGGGTAAGGTTAAAATGCCTAAGGACAGATAATGGGGGTGAGTATGTCTCACGTGCCTTTGAGTAGTTATGTGATGAGAGGGGTATTAAGCATCAGTTGACTGCCCCTTACACCCCCCCAGAATGGTTTGGCTGAGCAGATGAATAGAACCATCCAGGAGCGTGTACGAGTATGCTTAGCCATGCAGGCCTACCACAAAGCTTTTGGGCTAAGGCAGTTAGTACAGCTGTGCATGTCATAAATAAATCACCCTCTAGTGGTTTGGATTTTCAGGTTGCAGAGGAGATATGGGCTGGAAAACCTCCCTCTTATGCGCATCTCCATGTCTTTGGATGTGAGGCATTTTGCCATGTGCCTAGGGACAAGAGAAGTAAGTTGGATCCCAAGAGTGTCAAATGCATTTTCCTTGGTTATGGGGATGCAGGCGAGATGGGTTACCATCTCTGGGGGATCTACAGGCGCGAAAAGTCATCCGCAATCATGATGTAGGCAACCTGAGAGAGTTGTTGAGATCTGCAGGGTCATATTTCAGGAGGAGCCGAGAGCTCCCGCACAGCCAGTTGGACAGCCTACAGCTGCAGCAGATGCTCATGGTCAGGGCATTGGACTAGCAGCTAGGCAGGCAGGAGAGCCTGCCATGAGACGATCTACTAGAGACAGACGTCCACTAGATAGATTTCAGCCCTTGATGCATTATGTCTTGGTTACAAATGCAGGAGAGACTTTCACTTATGATGAGGCTATGCGGAGGGGTGACAGTCACTCCTGGGAGAGGGCTATGCAGTCTGAGATAGACTCCCTGCATAAGAATGACACTTGGGATTTGGTTTCCTTGCCTACGGGCAAGAAGGCTTTGCCATGCAAGTGGGTGTACAAGCTAAAAAGTACCCTGGACATCCCAAGCTGGCATACAAGGCTAGATTGGTAGCAAAGGGCAGGACCATGGTGTGGAATTTGATGATGTCTTTTCTCCTGTGGTTAAGATGACCACCCTGCGCTTAGTCTTGGCTTTGGTTACTCAGCTTGACTTGGATTTATACCAGATGGATGTCAAGACAACTTTCTTATATGGGGACTTGCATGATGAGATTTATATGGAGCAGCCTAAGGGCTTTGCAAAACCTGGCAGGGAGCACCTAGTGTGCAAATTGAAGAAAAGTCTTTATGGCTTGAAACAGGCACCTAGGGAGTGGTATCATAAGTTGATGTCTTTATGCAGTCACAGGGCTACAACCGGAGTGCTATGGATCCGTGTCTTTACACGAAGAAAGCCCATGATGGTTCTTTATTGATTTTGGTACTCTATGTGGATGATATGCTGATAGCAGGGAAAGCTCATGATGAGCTAGATGCTCTTAAGGCTTAGCTCAAGAAGAGCTTTGAGATGAAAGATCTGGGACAGGCCACTCACATACTTGGTATGCGCATTACACGCGACAGGCATCAGGGACTCCTCTACTTGTCACAGAGGGAGTATATTCATAAAGTCCTTGAGCGCTTCCGCATGTAGGACGTAAAGCCTATTGGCTGTCCATTGCTTTCTTATGTGAAGGTATCACAGGCTGATTGTCCGCAAACAGATGAGCAAAGGGCCGAGATGGCCAAGATTCCCTATGCATCCGCAGTGGGTAGTCTTATGTATGCCATGATAGCCACTCGTCCAGATATTGCCTTTGCAGTTGGTGTTGTGGCACGCTATATGGCTACACCTAGCAAGAAGCATTGGGATGCCGTGAAGGGTATCATGAGGTACCTAAAGGGCACTGTAGATATGTGCATATGCTATGGCAGCCAGGATATAGGAGTCATGGGGTACACTGACTCTGATTATACAGGACATGCAGATAGTAGGAAGTCCACCTCCGGCTATGTATTCACATAAGCTGGAGGTGCTGTTTCTTGAATGTCCAGGAGGGTGAAAAAATGCATGGCCCTTTCTACTACAGAGGCCGAGTATGTTGCAGCCATCGAGGCTTGCAAGGAGGCCATTTGGTTGGGTTATTTGGTTGCGGACCTTGGTATTGATGCTATCCCTACACTGCTTTCAGATTCTATGAGTGTTATTCAGTTAGCCAAGAATTTGTTTCATCTTCCATGTGAAGACGAAACACATTGAGGTGAGGTATCACTTCATATGTGGGGTCATTGAGGACAAGTCTGTTGATCTTGTCAAGATCTCGACTGACTAGAATCCTGCAAATCTGCTCATGAAAAGCCTCTCTACAGAGCGCTTTGCCTTCCTCAGGAGGTTGATGGGCATGGGATGAGATGACATCTTTCCTCATCCTATTGTACATGTGTACATGTTGTACTGTCTTTTTCTTTTTTTTTCTTTTCACTCCTCACTGGAGCAGATTCGTCTTTAAGTGGGAGGTTGTTGGGGGTAAAGGTGCCTCTGCCTAGCCACCCGTGTATTACTACACTGACAGTCACCGCCACTGCACACTGCAGGTGGCGGGCGTCACTGTCACTTTATTCTTTATTCTTTTAGTGACAGTTTGAATAAAGGAAGGCCCGATCACACATTGTGACTATTGGAGTTCCCATTTCTAGTCCCTCCCTTTTCTTGCTCTTGCTCTCTCGCCATACCTCTCAAGTCCAACCTTCGATGCGTTGCTCCCTTTCAAAGCCGTCATATGAAACTATAGCGAAATTGCTTAACCCTATTACATAGAAGTGAGGTCAGAAAGAGGGTATTCTCTAACCCTCGAAAGATGATGAAAAATGATGCCAGGGCAAGAAAGACCCAAGAAGGGTAACACTAAGCATTTAAGACGAGGACTCCACCTTAGCAGATGTCCTGAGCACTTGCCTTCATTGATTGTTTGTGACTGTAAAAAGGACTCAATGTCTACAAAAGGAATGTATGACTCAATCTCACAAAAGAAAATTTGATTAATGATTCAGGTTGAAATCAAGGAGGGCATGCCAAGCTACCCCCAACTGGCCGCCAACCCTAGCCAAGGGGGTTCCAAATAACCATGATGAGAACGTGGACCGAACTCGCTAGGAGAGGTCTCTCCGTGGGTTAGTTTGAATGTAGGAGGACGCTTAGTTGCCAGGGGGCTCTGGTTGTAAATTCGGTGCCTCCGAGTCCTACTCAAACGATCTATGTGACTCAAGATGGATTCTCGAGGACCTCTTACTAGTGCAAGGGCGAAAACCTAGAGGAAATAAGACGTATCCCCACGAATTGCGGAATCTGTCCTTTTTGGAAGAGACTTGTATTTCAGTTAAGATGATAATATAAAGTTTACTTCCAAAGAGCTTGCCTGGATTATTTTTGTGTAAGTACCATAAGTTACGCAAACGAACCCTATTTCCTAAAAGGCTTAATTAAGGAAATTGTTTTTAAATGTCCCACATAAATGTGATAGGACCTAATTAGGTAACTAAATAATGCCATTGAGGGAAGCAGGTGGGCGGAGCCCCTCATGGGTCCATCCTACGGCAGGGTGGTCCTAGAGAACTAGGAGGCTTCTCACAAGATTCTACCAGCATTCGACCTTTAGGAATTGTTAAGTTAGAACCCGACTCATGCCATTTTAGGGGATTGTTGTTCCCTACAGGCAGAGAGGTTGAGAAATGCATCCCTCTTGTTTCCCATTCTCTTTGAACCAAGTGCGGCATGGGTGTGCTTTAGCTTGGGTATCTCTATGTAAAGTAGGGTGTCCAGGTCCGACGCTAGAATGCTATTAGGAAACCTTGGTCTCTAGGAACCCAGATTTCAGGTCGATCCTAGTGGGTTTGATCGAGAACGTTCCGTTGCAAAGCGGACTCGAGGAACCCTAGGTGACAAACCCCAAAACATTCCATGGGAGTGTCAGGTAGCGACGCTTAGATTCGTTTCTCGATGGATAGCTAAAAACGTGCTTGGACAGCCATTAGGCGAGCACGTTACAACGAGGCTATTCACAAGATGGGGGAGATTGTCAAATACTATATATTAAGATGTCAAGCTCAATATGAACTAGTGACTCACATTCTTGGATGACTTTTTTCCAAATTGATATCTCTAGCTTGGTTGGTATGTGCATTGGAAAATCCTTTTAGTTATACACTATAGCTAGGCATTAGTTAATCCACCTACCTAAGTTATGCAATATCTATCTAGTCATCTTGCTAGTTAGTGCATTCACACTATGGACTGCTTGTACATTTATTATATTGTATATTCTATTTCTCTTTGTAGACTATTTTTGTGAAGTAGAAGAAGAAAAACAAAGAATGTGATTTTCAGCTTCCTATCTTGAGTGCATTCTGTATGTGTTGTATGTCTTGGAAGAGCTCAAGCTTTTTCTCTCTTCTTCTATCCTTTTATAGTATCAAAGCCTTATCTAGGTGAGGAGTTGTTAATCGCAAGCATAAGCTTCTACAAGGCATCCTTGCTTTGGAGCACACTTGTGGAGATCTCTCTCATACAATCTACAATCTTACATGTGAAAATTTCTCTCATATGATCTCCAATATACTAGTCGGTCTAATTCTGTGTGGTCAGATTATTGTGTTATAGGTGTGTTTTGACCTCTATTTAGACGTTAGAGATGTGACTCTAGCTAGGTTCGTGAACTTTACAAACCCTGTTATTTTGCAAACAAGTTGCAAGTATTGGGTGTGGTAGATTATATTTACAAATTGTTAGATATTACAAGCATTCCCACTGAGGCTAATACCAATGATAGCTTACCTAGATTAGGAGGCTATTGATAATACATCTGATAACTTTCCTAAATTAGTAGGTTATCAATAATAGCATAATTTTTAATTCTATTACATAATATTGGAGAAGTTTAATCAAATTGTCAGAGGACAAGCTTGATAAACATAATTTCCATGCTTGAAAGTTCAAATTGACCGATTTTCCCTAATGGGTAAATGTTATTGGGATTTTGTTGAAGGAGATAATGTAGAGACTCTAGAGTTAGCAAAGAAAAATGCTAAACATGAGGGGACAAAGGTATTTAAGGAATGGAATTAGGATGCTCACAAAGTTATATGTTAGCTTTTCATCGATGTTCAAATATCATGGTTAAGCATATAGAAGATCTAGAATGTTGTGCAAAAGCATGGAATAAGCTAGTCAAGTTCTTTGGTACAAATCTCAACGGATTCACTATATCTATATCATATATATCATGTGAGTTCAATGCCCATTTATAAATACCATTATTTGTGATTTTTCCTTTAACACTAATCTTGTATTAGAAAAGCTACTTTTGTGGCAATTTGGACCCTTTATAAAAGCTTTTCATTTCTCAATGAGAAAGATTAAGAAAAAACAAATTTAAGAAAATGTGATGAATGTAAGATAGTAGTTTAAAGAAAGTAAAAAGGGTCAAAACAAGCTAGGAAGTGTATATTATTATGTCCATCTCTGAGTCCACTTTTTCAAAAAATAAAAAATATTTAGTGCTTCTAATCAAAATGATCTCAAATTTTTTTAATCAAACTAAAACTTTCATAAAAGATACTTTGATATGTATAGCATGCATTCCCACCAAGAGAATTGCAATTAGATGAAAGCTATGACCTTTTTTAAGAGCTCCCGATAGCATTGCTAAAAAAAATTAACCAATTTTAATGCAATTTAGAAAGTCCAATTTTTGTAGAGAATGAATTTCCACTTGAAACATGTTCCAAACCTTTTATTCTAATATCATATCATATTGGTAAAAGTCTCATCCAAAATTTTTATAATATACACACGTTATTTTTTCAAATATATTAAAATAAGACCTAAGACATAGAGTGTCTTGTAGCCACTTTTGTATAAAATTACAATACTAATGTTAAGAAAACACATTCCCTTTCTATTCAATCTATAAATAATCCATTTAAATAGCAACAATTTATATATAAAGAATATATTTATATAACAATTATTGTATATAAATAATCCATCTATATACTAATAATTTATATATGATGAATGTATAAAAATGATATTTAAAAAATCCCTTATATTGAATTCACATGAGACATACATATATTTATGAATGCCTCCCCCCCCCCACCCCACCCACGTAGCCCCCCATTCTAATTCAAATATCAAAGCTTAAAGTCATAGTTGAAGTGTAACTTAAACAATACCAAGCATAGCAATCTACCTATCAATGACTATGCATCCTTACTGTGGATACAAGTCCCATTGGGAAAGGATGGGCTATTGGCCAAGATGATCTTGAAGGTAACAGGTATGCAATTCGTTTTGGAGCAAAGGTTCTCAATGAACGTCAAAGAAGGTATGCACAACTAAAAAGGGAATTGTGGGGAGTTGTAACAGCATTAAAGTATGATCGTGAATACTTTATAGGTGCTTCTGTTGTGGTAGAAACTGATTGTCTTCCACTCTTGGGCATGATTGCCAAACTGATCTACACCCGACATTGCTATGCTAAGATGGATTGCATATATTAAATCTCTCTACCCTGAATTAAATCATATTGTAGGAAAGGAGAATCCAATTGCTGACATGCTGTCACAGGCAAGATATGACAATGAAGAAGAGCTTATGGAAGAAGATGAAATTGAAGTATCTATACTTGTTGAACTTTATTCCAAGGCTGCTGAAAATTTCTTTTCAATTGTTGCATATACAGAACCAAAGCTGAAAACTGCAGGTGTAGCTAAACTTTTTAATGGTATAGTATTAAGTACAACAAGAACAGGAAAAGGTAGTACTGTAAATCAACAAACAACAACAAAGATCAAAGATTTGTCTATGAAAGAAGGGTGGTCAACCAGAAGCCAACATGCTCATTGCATTGCTCAAGTTCTAATTCATTTCCTTGAAGAAGATTATGAAGAATATTGGCTGAAGATTGGCCAATATTTGAGCATAATGAACAAGAAGGAGACTTGGACTGATGAGGAGTTCAAGCATATTAATAGGAAAGCTTATGGATTTTTCCTTAAAGAAGGGCATCTATGGAAGCACACAAAGAAGAAGAAAGGAGCGCCTGTTAGAGTTTTAGGTAACAAAAGATTGCAACAATAGGTAATGAAGGAATTTCATGAAAGCTTGTGGGCACGCCATAGAGGCATATGGGGAACCTTTATTAAAGTCAAAGAAAAATATTGGTGGCAGAACATGTATCGGGACATAGAGCATTTTGTTGAAACCTATTATGTGTGTCAAATGTACTCTATGGTTAAGCATCGAGATGGGTTACAACCGACTTATCCTTTGTCTGCACATTATAGATGGGTAATTGATCTTGTAACCATGCCTACAGGGATATGGAATATGTGGTATTTAGTGCTTGTAAGAGAAGATCTAACCAATCAAGTTGAAGGTAAAGCTTTAACAACCAAGACCACTCAAGCAGTTGTCGTTTTTTGCTTGAAGAAGTGTTTTGCAGATATGGTCGTGTTAGTAAAGTAATTGAAGATAGAGGAAAGTTGGATGCTGATGAGGCATGCAACTTCTTTGCTCAATTGGGTATCAAGTTGGCTTTGACATCAGCCTAAAATCCTGAAGGCAATGGAAAGAGTGAGAGAGGACATCAACCTATTCTCAAAGCTCTAGCAAAGTCTTGAAGAGGAAAGATCAAAGAATGGCCTAAAATGCTACCTTTTGCATTATGGGCTGACCGGGCTACTCACAATATAGTGACTGGCTATATGCCAGCTAAACTTATGCATGGAAAACAACCAATTATGCCAATTGAAGAATCTATTCTCACATGGAGTCTTCTACCTTGGGAGGAAGGCATCAGTAGAGAAAAGTTGCTAACTTTGCGCATATGGCAGCTAGAAAGAAGGCCTAAAGATGTTCAAGTAGCTATTAAGAAGTTAAAAACAGCAAGACTAAAAAACAAAAGAAGATTTGATAGGCAACATCGACTTCAGCCAAATAGCTATCCAAGAAAATGACTGGGTGCTTGTCTATGACAGTAGCCTAGATAATCAATACAGTGCTTCTAGGAAGATAGTAAAGCATTGGTTTGGCCCGTATGTGGTAAGGGTCATTCATGACAATGCCACATATTCATTGGCTGAATTGGATGGGACAAGCATGAAAATACCCGTAGTTGGAAAATGAATCAATCTCTTCAAATGAAGAGAAAGTTCAACATATGAGTTAGAAGACTTGGATATAATTCAAGAGCATGAAGACATAGAAGAAGAAGAAGAGGCAGAAGATGAAGACATTGACATGGCAAAAGATACTTCTTTTGACACTGCAGATGTCAAGAATCGCGTGGTGGAGGGGGTTGCTCAAGATGCTGTGCCAAACACACATAGAATGCACAAGGAGAAGCTCATTCAAGAGACAAGAAGAGAGATGGAGGCCAAAACGTTTTCTTGCTGGTTTCTTCTTCTTCTTCCACACACTTTACAATGTACTCAAAGTATAGATAAGATACAACATAAAAGGAAAGTGGCCTACTAAGTCAAACAATGCATAACCGACTACACTAGTCGACTGGCGCTATAACTATGCCAGCTGTAAATAGGTGTAACAACCTGAATATAATAAGTAATGAGTCAGTGGCCATGTGAGAGTCATAATGACCATCGACGTGCTAAGTGTAGACGTGTGGGCCCATCTAACCGGGCGGTCCATCATCCATGTCCACATGTGTTGAGATTGCCATCTCAACAGTAGATCCGTAAGACTTTGGTACATACAAGAGGATGTGCAGGTTAGGAGGGGGTGGATGTCGTACCACTACATGCACATCGTGTGAAAAACTCTAGAGTGCGACTTTCTTATAGATATAGAAAGTCGAAAATATTAGATTTTTGCAAGTTTTAGCCAATTTTTGATATTTTAGATATTATCTCTTGTAAAAATCCATAAAATTGTAGACAACTTCTAGATTAGGATAACATGTAAAATAAAGTATGTAGCTTTCAACTATTTTGGGAGGATTTTATGTAAAAAGAAAGATTGGCGAAATCACGCGACGTGCGATTGCTGTTTTCAGACAGTGAATAGTACTCTGAAGTGGGAAATGAAGAGGGAGTGATCTGGCAGAATTCTAACTAGGTGTGGTAGTATTTTATCCCCCTTTCGGAGCCAATGGAAGCATCAGATTGGTGATTTGAGCAGCATAGAGGAAGGTATTATTTTATACAGTTTTTGTCTATAAGAGTTTTATCCTCTCATAATGCAGGAATAAACTGACAGGCTTCATCTCTATTAGTATTCTTCTACATTTTCTATTTCTTTCTGTAAGTATTCTTCTACATCTTCTATTTCTTCGAACCCCTTTGCTTCCATCTACTCCTCTCCCTGAATCTCCCTTCATCCTGCTGTCTCTTACCCCGTGGTAGACTTTTGACACCAAACACACCGACACCGTGTTAGGGGAAGTTTATGCTATCATCAGAGGTGAATTTCGAAAGGTATTTGGACTGATTTGGGGCTGATATCTTCAGCCATATTCAAAGAATTAGCTACATCAATACTCTTTTAATTCATTTCTTACTCTACAAAAGATATCTTGTCAAAATATGTAAGTATTATGTGCCCCTATGGCAGGGTAATATTTGTAGATCATTCATAGATGCTTTGAGTTGAATTAAGAGGAGCTTTTTCTCTTATTTCTTGTGGTAACTTATCCTTATCAGGAACTCAATTTTAAGCTCTCTTGAATCAAGTCTCTTGCCCTACAAGCCTTGTAATTGACTCATAAGATTTTGTCTCTAGCAGTCTACATTGAATGTAATCATGCAAAGTTGATTCATGCTATGGCATCATGTATGAATGATGGGATGCAAAGTTGTTTATGATACATGACAACATATTGTACTTGATTTTATAATTTGTGATTGCTCTTATAGTCAAGAAAACAAGCTTGATTTGAGTTAGAACTTATGAGATAATACTCTTGTAATCTTTACTAAGAACATGCAATTGGAAGCTCTATTAACATCTTCAAGGACTTGGCTTGAAACCTTTAACCCTTCTCTTATCTCTACCATATCTGGAGTCTAAGCTCTTGAGCCCCCATACATTCTTCTCTATTATGAGATAATACTCTTGTAATCTTTACTAAGAACATGGAATTGGAAGCTCTATTAACATCTTCAAGGACTTGGCTTGAAACCTTTAACCCTTCTCTTATCTCTACCATCTCTACCATCTCTGGAGTCTAAGCTCTTGAGCCCCCATACATTCTTCTCTCTCAAACCCCTATGATTGACCGTGAAGTACCTCTTGAACCTTTAAACATTCACTGTAATCTATTTATCTCTTGAAGACACATCTCCATCTATCTTGTCTAGTTTTCTTGCCAAACCCCTATGGTGACCTTCAACCCTACAGTTGCGACAATAGAATAGGAATAGAACAGAGTACTACTTTGATACAGTGAAATCAAGTAGACTAGGCATATGTCCAAGTGAGATGATAGAGTTGAAAACTTGGCTACTATGGCTTCATGAAAGGCACATGCAGATATAATGGACAACATGTTACCTACTTCATGAACTTGTTGTAGTAAATTTGATATAATTTTCTATAGAAAACTCTAATCAAGGCATGCTCCACATCAAAATGGAGCTCTTTGTAACTACTTTCAACTCATGTAGGTTGGGTTTTGCTATCGAGAGTTCAAAGTAAAATCTAGTGTAAAACACCGAGATATTTGCAATCTCTCTACACTAAAATAAAGCCATAATTGACCAATACTCAAGCAAAAGAGCCTCCTAAAGATAATAAAATTTTCCCATGATGGATTCTGACCTAAATGAGATCCCCATGCAATTTATCAACCTCTTGGATCAAAAGGTATTCTAGCATAATGATTATCTAAGGAGAAGAGAGTTACCATGCATCACATACTCCTATCCACCTCGATCAAATGGATACAAAGAAGTATCCCCATAGTGAAGTCCATAATCGCATCCATAATCCATTAGGCCATAGAGAAGCACAATGCCATTATCATCCCCGAGGAGGTCAGTCATAAATATATGTATGTATCACATGGGTTCAACATAATGGATTTTTAAAATACTATTTTTACACATTTTTTACATACAGAAGGGTCCCATATAAAGGGGTTACTTACAGATTGAATAGAAAAGGGTTATGTTTTATTTTAAAAAAATTGCAAATAAGGATATAGTGAATCACCCATGCTATCATGTTCCTCGGGTAATTCACTATATGTATACCCTCTATATCACGTGTGTTCAAGGCATATTTATAAATATCCTTATTTGTGAAATTTTTATTAATAAAACATGATCCTTTTCTATTCAATCTATAAGTAATCCCTTTATATAGGACTCTTTTGTATGTAAAAAATATGTAAAAATGGTATTTGCTTGTGCATAAGCTCAATTGAAGTTGAAGGAGAAAAATGCTAATATGGATAGATTGAGGAGTGAGTTAGAGACATTTCTAAAAGCTAGATGATCTCTTGAGGAATAAATTCGCAACAAAGTGGAAGCTAAAGGAACTTTTGATACAAGGCATTCAAATGAAGAATGTACTAATATATAGAGTGAAAAGATTGCTACAGTTGTAAAAAAAAGGGTCCAAATGTAGAAGGTGAATGGGGAGGAAGAATTTGAGGACTTGACTTTTGCTTCAATAACTTATCACACAAGATGAGCTTGGAATGCAACCTCAGGTTTTTAGTAGCTCTATCACTTTGATTTGAAGTCCAATTCTTCATAGCCCCATACCATGTGTATCGCTTTTGTGATGTTGTTAGCAAAGATCATGGATGATGTGCATTATAGATGGACTAGACTTATCTCAAATATTGCTCGTCAATCTCTCCATAGTGGCATAGACTACTACCTTATCTCAGATGAAGATGGACTAGACCTTCTCTTCTTTCTCAAACATTGGAGTATGATCACTCTAAGAGAATCTCCTGTAAACATGCACTTCACCACTTTACATCAACATTGCGCAACTAGTCAAGTTGACCTTTGCAAAACCACAAGTTGCTTAATGAGACATCTTCATGGCATGTACATGGCCATAATTCTTCGCATGAATATTTACTGGCTTGTTGGATGGTATAGCTTTGGTCATGGCACATATTCCTCCTTGGAACACTCCATGGTTGAATAGGTAATCATAGTTGCCGCCTGTGTATTACTACACTGACAATACCCGCCACTGCAAATTGCAGGTGGTGGCCGCCTGTCACAGTCACTTATTCTTTATTCTTTTAGTGATAGTTTGAATAAAGGAAGGCCTGGCCACACATTGTGGTTGTTGGAGTTCCCATTTCTTGTCTCTCTCTTTCTTGCTCTTGCTCTCCTGCCATAGCTCTCGCGTGTAAGCTTCGATCCTTCTCACCTTTCAAGTGGTATCAAAGCTTGGCTTCCTGACCTCTCGAGCTTAGTTCGTGGCATCTTCAGCTTCCATTCGAATCCCTACACTCCATGGGTCTCCTTTCCGACAGCCATAGCTCACTCCCTTGAGCTCCTGTCACTCCCCGGCTTCATGAGCTTCCTCCCAGCCTATTGAGGCACCCTCATGCCCTTCATTCAGAGGTATTCAAGTATTATTTTGAGGGTTTACTTCAGTTCATAGGTTGCAGCCATTGTTGAGCTTCCCCATGGAGGTTTGAAGCTCTCTCTCTCCACTTGGTTTGCTGAGGCTTGTTAAGGCCTATTGTAGGCCACCCTTGGCACCCATTTGAGCCCCCCTTCCACCTCATTAAGCCCACATGGTTCAACAATATCTATAAGAGAAAATGCACTAGTTTTCAGCATGTTCTTGATGGTAGCCCCACACTTTTCATCTCCAACTTCTTCCCCAGGCCATTGGGCACTTCAAAAGGGTCTCATTTGATGCCTATACACATGCTTGGAGCTTGGTATTGAAGCCTTGAGCACTGACATTGACTTGTGTCTGATTTGGCACTATTTTGGGACTCTCATAATAGTCTGTAGGAATTTTATAACAATGCTACAGTGACATTTGATGTTTATGCTTGCTCGACATTGCTATTTGATGCTTGGTTGGTCCCGGTTGATGCCTATTGATTTGCCACCATTTTGGAGTGATTTTGATGCTGAAATATTCAATTTTGCACATTGAATCTCTGTTGTACATAGTTGGGCTGAAGCTATTTAACTCATACTTGGTTATACTTATGCTATTCGGGCTATGTTTTGGGCATACATAGTGATGTATTGACATTTGGGGACTGACTTTGAGCTTGGCTTACACTCCGAATCATTGATTGAGCTTGAGCTCGGCTTTGGAAAGCATTTGGATGCTTCGTCTTTGATGCACTTATGGCATGCTTTGGTCTATGCTTGACCACCTTGACTGCCATTATGGGTTATGTCACCTATGCATACTAGTTACATTGTCTGGAGCCGCTTACTACTAAAGCTTTGTCTTGGCTTAACTTTGAACTCCCGGAACTTACTTGGGCTATTTATTGGCTTGCCAAAATTTATTTTGGGATGTACTTTATGTCTATGGATGCTCTACCGCCTACATGTTCGGGATGTATAATTGATGCTTGATCTTGGACACTTGTCAATGGTGATTGTACATGCTTTTTTCGAGCTTTGTTGCTTGATCTTTACGGCTTTTGTGCCAGTGGGAGTGTCTTTGGATGCTAGACAGACATTGAGCAGGCGATCTATGCTATTTGAGCTTTTGAGACTATTTGGGATTTCTTACCCTTTGGGATGATGCATGGTTCATATGTCTTGGTTCCTTCCGATGCTTATGAGCTGACTCTTTGACTTGGGTCCCTTTCCTTGTGAGGTGACACCTACTTGTGTCAAGTCTTGGTAATGGCAAGAACATTTTGCTCCATTGACTGGGGGGTGTGCCTACTCACTGGCAGATATTTCATGACATGTTTGGGTGTTGGATTCATGCTTGTCGACTGTCATATGCCTATGATATGCCCGCATGATGCTGGTTATGGTCTTGGCAGTATATGATTGACTTGGGATTCACTTCTGGCACAGTTAGCTCTCATTTACTCAAATCTATCATTTATTACAGCAAGCTGAAATCTGCAGATTTTGAGCACTTTTATGAGGGTAATGCTTACTATTTGATGTTATCTTGGTCATACTTGGTGGACGGGTGCTTCTCTTGGTAAAATCCACTCTTTTAGCCAGTTTAAGCAGTGGTTTTAGTGCATTTTTTGCTAATTACAGCAACCTGCAATTTTGCCTTTTTTGCATTTATTTGGAACTGTAAATCAAATGCAATGCACCAAATTAGAAAAATGCCTATCTAAGAGGGTACTCTATGTAATCAAATGCGTGGCTATTTCTTTGTATTAATGTGTATCAACTTGGGAAATAGAAGATTGACTCTCAAAGAGAGGATTTTGTAGTGATCTTTACATGTATGGGGGGGAAGCAAACCATTTTGTGACATGATGGAGATAGAGATAATACCATAATATAGGGCACACAAATCAATTAGCAAGCATGAGACATGGTTGATGGCCATCATTTGAATGATGATAAGCTCCCCCAAGGGGTACAAGATGGAATAGGGTTCCCAATAGAACCTCGTCATGTCCAACAAAACTTTGTTCTTTCCTCTAAATTGACGCTTTCTAGAAAAGGGCTTTTAATATGACCCTCATCTTGTTTATGATCTAGCAATCCTTTGCACATGTGTGTATGTGTATGTGAATAATTCCAACAACATCCTTACTTGCCCCGACGACATCCTGACCATTTTGCGCCCTCTATGGATTATGTACTGGTTACAGATGTAGGAGAGCCTCTCACTTATGATGAAGCTATGCACCAAAGTGATTGTCACTCTTGGGAGAGGGCTATGCAGTTTGAGCTTGACTCATTGCATAAGAATCAGACTTGGGATTTGGTTTCCTTGCCTCAAGGTAAGAAGGCTTTGCCATGCAAGTGGGTGTACAAGCTAAAAAGTACCCCTGGACACCCCAAGCCGGCATACAAGGCTTGATTGGTTGCTAAGGGTTTTAAGCAGGAGCATGGTGTTGACTTTGATGAATTATTTTCTCCTGTGGTCAAGATGACCACCCTACCCTTAGTCTTGGCCTTGGTTGCATAGCTTGACCTAGACTTGTACCCGATGGATGTCAAGATGGCTTTTCTACATGGGGACTTGCATGATGAGATTTACATGGAGCAACCTAAGGGCTTTGCAGACCCTGGCATGAAACACCTAGTGTGCAAGCTAAAGAAGAGTCTGTCTACATGGCTTAAAGCAGGCACCTAGGGAATGATACCATAAGTTTGATGCATTCATGTAGTCACAAGGTTATAGCCGCAATGCTATGGATCTGTGCTTGAACACGAAGAAAGCCGGTGATGGTTCTTTACTGATTTTGGTACTCTATGTGGATGACATACTTTTAGCAAAGACAACTCATGAGGAGCTCGATGCTCTTAAGGCTTAGCTTAAGAAGAGCTTTGAGATGAAAGATCTGGGACATGCCTCTCATATACTTGATATGTGCATCACATGCGATAGAGCTCAGTGACTCCTCTATCTGTCACAGAGGGAGTACGTACATAAAGTCCTTGAGCGCTTCCACATGTAAGATGTTAAGCCTATTGGCTATCCATTACCTTCTCATGTGAAGGTTTCACAGGTCGATTGTCCACAGACAAATGAGAAAAGGGCCAAGATGGCCAAGATTCCCTATGCATCAGCCATGGGCAGTCTTATATATGCCATGATAGCCACCCATCCAAATATTGCTTTTGCAGTTGGGGTTGTGGCACGTTATATGGCTATACCTGGCAAGAAACATTGGTATGTCGTGAATGGTATCATGAGGTACCTGAAAGGCACAACAGATATGTGTCTTTGTTATGGCAGCCAGAATACAAGAGTTGTGGTGTACACTGACTCTGATTATGTAGGACATGTAGATAGTAGGAAGTCCACTTCTGGCTATGTGTTCACTTATGCTGGAGGGGCTATCTCTTGGATGTCCAGGGCGCAGAAGTGTACGGCCCTTTCTACTACAGAGGCCGAGTATATTGCAACCGTTTGATTGCAAACCTTGGTATGACAAATGCTATGCCTACACTGCATTCGGATTCTATGAGTGCCATTCAATTGGTCAAGAATCCGGTCTTCCATGCGAAAATGGCATGAATCGGGTTTTAACCTGGTTTTAACCTAAAAATACCTAAAGGTCGAATGAGAGTAAAATCTTTTGAGAAGCCTCCCAGTTCTCTGAGACCACCCTACCATAGGATGGACCCGTCGGGGGTTCCGCCCACCCGCTTCCCTTAATAGCTTTAGTTTTCTAATTAGGTCCTACCATATTTATGTGTGACACTTAAAGTCAGCTTCATTAATTAAGCCTTTTAGGGAACAGGGTTCATTTACATAACTTATATCACATACTCAAAAACAGAGCAAGTAATCTATTTGTCAAACAAGTTCAAACAAGTTCCTTACCTTATCTTCAAGTTAATCTTTGTCTCGCCCATACAGGAGAAATTATGTATCGCTTCTGTCCAATAGAAGTATCTCTTCTTCCCTGCACAAGTAACTGGTCCAAATCTCATGGCACCACAAATTCAATCCTTTATCTAGAATAGGATTTTCCAACATGCCTAGATGTTGGGGGCCACAGAGATCTTCAACTCCATTCTAGACCTAGCAAGGGGTGTCCAGAGCTCCAACTGACCCGCAAGCTGTCTAGGAGTGAAACATCATTCCCATGGTTGGCCTTTTCACGACCTGACTCGACCTTCGGCCCATGAATCGAGCAGTGCCCTCTTTGGGTTAATCCGTGGTGCGATCATGGAGGTGATCCACCCATGCAAAATATCCTTCTTTAATTAAATCCTTTAAGAATCAAGCACAAATAAAGCATTCATCCCTAATATCATTTTCCAAGAAAACATTCCTTTATTCCCATGGTGACTTGTCATCACAGACCCTTGCCATGCATTTACCATAAATCACAAGCACTTGGAATAATCATCCAAACAACAACTAACAACCAGTTGAATGTAAAAGCATTTAGGATGTTGTTCCATCAACCAACAAAAAACCAATTGTATTCTTGCTAAACAATGTAAGAATAGTAGCGATAACATTACCATCGCATATATGTTCTTCCCCTTGGGATCAAAGAGAGATTCTATGTAAAATTTACTTAACTCTTGTTTGCACAATTTTTAATGTCATGATTATGCCATTCATAACCCTTGACAAATTCTTCCTTGTAATTGCTCTATCAATGAATAAGCCACATGCAACTAGGTGCAATTAACTTTCCTTGATATGTGCACTTCGCAAGCTCCATCTTACGAATACGTGAGATGAAATGACCTATACTCATACATCATAGTATGAGGCCTAGCGTATCTCATACGAGAATCACAACAAGCATCTATTAATTTTGAAATATATTACTTACGACCAAAATCGCAACTAGATTGACAATGATGCCTTTGCTGAAAGCGTCGTTTCTGGCTATGGGATTGCCATCAGCATGAAACATTCTTCGCTTGGAGACCATCGTCGGCAAGTAGATTCAAGAGATAAAGAAGGCAGAATAGATTCGAGATGGGAGAGTATAAGAGAAGATGGTTAAGCCAAGGATTGAGATAGAGGGAATTGAGCTAGCTCTTTTCCTTGTGGCCTCTTGGAGTAACTACTCTCTCTCTCTCTCTCTCTCTCTCTCTCTCTCTCTCTCAAGCTCTCTTTCATAATCTCTTGGAGGGGTATCCTTCTCTCTACCTCTCTCTAGCAGCCTCTCGGGTTCTCCTTATCCCTCTTGTGCCTCCCCATGCCTCATATTTATAGTGAATTAGAGAAGAGGGCTTGTGGCTGAGAAGTGGAGCTCTTTATGGAGGGGGATCTTGGAAAGATCAGTGATCTGATGCTCAAATCATAAATCTGATGGTTCCATTGGCTATGAAAGGGGGGTAAAACCTCAAGACACTTGGTTAGAAAGCTCTCAGTTCACTCCTTCTTCTTTTCTATGTTCGAAGTGATGTCTACTACCTATAGACTACGATCGCGGCATGCACGATTTCGCAAACCTCTCTCTTTATTTTTTCTTTTGACAAAATCTCCAAAACTAACTAAAACATCACTAGTCTTTTCTTTTAAATGACATCCAGTTCTAGAAATCTTCATATTCATGGCTCTATTTTTTTAAATAAAATATTTTAAATTAAATTTAAATGATTAGTTATTAATGTTAGTTAGTTTTTATCTTAGTTAGTCTTTAGTTAGTAATCTTACTAACTTATTATTTGACTAACTAACTTTCGAACTAACCAAGTAACTTTTATTGTGTGGAAATATTACATCCTCCTCCCCTTAGAGAAATCGAGATGTCCTCATCTCGAGAGAAACCGGGGCTATCATTTTGGAACCTGTGATTTATGGGCCTACCATGCTTTCGCTGCGCTACTCTGATCACTCATAAGCATGCAGTCTTTTGAAACAACAACCTATTGTATTTGATATATCCGATTCTGGCCAACTAACTTAAGTTTGTTGGCTATCATTGCTTGATTGGCAGAGGCAGTTCTCCAAGTAGAGAAATAATCATCCATTGACTCAATCCATATCTTTGCCTCTGCTTTGATGTCTATTCCTTCTCCATCAAAACTCGGGTGCCTTAATTTGCTCGAGAAGAAATTCCTTCTCTTGCATGTCAACATTTATGGGTGCAAGAGGTGCCTAACAATCAAGTCATACCACTTAGATTATTTTGTTTAGGATATGCCTATGAACCATACATAAATCAATCACGCGTCATTATGAAGTTTCGCTCTGATACCAACTATGACGTGCCCACCTAGTGGCTATCTAGGCACACTTTTAGCGGTCAATCGAGAAACGAATCTAAATGTCACTACCTGGCACTCTCATGGAATGTTTCGAGGTTTGTCGCCTAGGGTTTCCCGAGTCTGCCTCGCAACGGAATATTCACGGTCGAATCCACTAGGATCGACTTGAAATTTGGGCTCCTAGTGGCCAAGGTCTCCTAACAACATTCTAACGTCATCCTACTTTACATAGAGATACCCGAGCCAAAGTAGACCCATGCGGCACTTGGTTCAAGGAGAATGGGAAACGAGAGGGATGCGCCACTCAACCTCTCTGCCCGTAGGGCATAGTCCTATTCTGGTCCCCTAAAACGGCATGAATCAGGTTCTAACCTAACAATACCTAAAGGTTGAATGACATTAAAAGCTTTTGAGAAGCCTCCTAGTTCTCTAGAACCACCCTGCCATAGGACGGACCCATCGGGTGTTCCGCCCACCCACTTCCCTTAATAGCTTTAGTTTTCTAATTAGGTCCTACCACATTTATATGTGACACTTAAAGTCAGCTTCATTAATTAAGCCTTTTAGGGAACAGGGTCCATTCACATAACTTATAGCACAGACACGAAAACAAAGCAAGTAACCTATTTGTCAAACAAGTTCAAACAAGTTCCTTAACTTATCTTCAAGTTAATCTTTGTCTCCCGCCCATACAGGAGAAATTATGTATCGCTTTTGTCCAACAGAAATATCTCTTTTGCCCTACAGAAGTAATTGGTCCAAATCTCATGGCACCACAAATTCAATCCTTTATCTAGAATAAGATCTCCCAACATGCCCAGATGTTGGGGGCCATTGAGGTCTTCAACTCCATTCTAGACCTAGCAAGGGGTGTCTAGAGCTCCAACTGACTCACAAGCTGACTAGGAGCAAAACATCAATCCCATGGTTGGCCTTTTTACGACTTGACCTTCGGCCCATGAATCGAGCAATTCCCTCTTTGGGTTAATCCGTTCCGTGGTGCGATCATGGAGGTGATCCACCCATGCAAAATATCCTTCCTTAATTAAATCCTTTAAGAATCAAGCACAAACAAGGCATTCAACCCTAATATCATTTTCCAAGAAAACATTCCTTTATTCCCATGGCAACTTGTCATCACAAACCCTTGCCATACATTTACCATAAATCACAAGCACTTTGAATAATCATCCAAACAACAATTAACAACCAATTGAATGTAAAAGCATTTAGGATATTGTTCGATCAACCAACAAAAAACCAATTGTATTCTTGCCAAACAATGCAAGAATAGTAGCGATAACATTACCATCCCATATATGTTCTTCTCCTTGGGATCAAAGAGAGATTCTATGTTAAATTTACTTAACTCTTATATGCACAATTTTTAATGTCATGATTATGCCATTCATAACCCTTGACCAATTCTTCCTTGTAATTGCTCTATCAACGAATAAGCCACATGCAACTAGGTGCAATTAACTTTCCTTGATATGTGCACTTCGCAAGCTCCATCTTATGAATACGTGAGATGAAATGACCTATACTCGTGCATCATAGTATGGGGCCTAGCGTATCTCATACGAGAATCAAAACAAGCATCTATTAATTTGGAAATACATTACTTACGACCGGAACCACAACTGGATTGACAATGATGCCTTTGCCCGAAGCTTCGTTTCTAGTTGTGGGATTGCCATCCACATGCAACATTCTTCACTTGGAGGCCATCGTCCGCAAGTAGATTCAAGAGATAAAGAAGGTAGGATAGATTCGAGATGGGAGAGTGTAAGAGAAGATGGTTAAGTCGAGGATCGAGATAGAGAAAATTGAGCTAACTCTTTCCCTTGCGGCCTCTCAGGGTAACTACTCTCTCTCTCTCTCAAGCTCTCTTTCATAATCTCTTGGAGGGTATCCTTCTCTCTACCTCTCTCTCGCAGCCTCTCGGGTTCTCCTTATGCCTCTTGTGCCTCCCCATGCCTCATATTTATAGTGAATTAGAGAAGAGGGCTCGTGGCTGAGAAGTGGAGCTCTTTATGGCGAGGGATCTTGGAAAGATCAGTGATGTGATGCTTAGATCATTAATCTGATGGTTCCATTTGCTCCGAGAGGGGGGTAAAACCCCAAGACACTTGATTAGAAAGCTCTCAGTTCACTCCTTCTTCTTTTCTTTGTTCAAACTGTCTACTACCTATAGACTGCGATCGCGGCGCGCGCAATTTCACAAACCCCTCTCTTTATTTTTTTCTTTTGATAAAATCTCCAAAACTAACTAAAACATCACTTGTCTTTTTTTTTAAATGACATCCAGTTATAGAAATATCCATATCTTTTTTTAGGATAATATCTATAATATACTAGTTTTGCCCAAAATCTAATATTTTTGGATGATCCAACTATACACATTAATACTAGTGATTAATATAGCTCATAAGTCTCGTTCACGTTATAACTTACGTGAAGGGTGGCTACGGTCCTTGTCAATCTGAGAAAAATATCGGATTTACGACTCTCGATTTTTCTAAATAAAATATTTTTAATTAAATTTAAATTATTAGTTATTAATGTTAGTTAGTATTTACCTTAGTTAGTCTTTAGTTAGTAATCTTACTAACTTATTATTTGACTAACTAACTTCTGAACTAACCAACTAACTTTTATTGTGTGGAAATATTACATGATGGATCTCTTTTTATTATTGATTCTGGTGCTATGGCAAACATGACATATCAGTCCCAATGGTTACATAATTATCATTCTATTCCTATCAAGAAATTGATTTATCTTGCTGATGACAAAACTTGTCAAGTCAAAGGTGTAGTTGATTTATATCTGGGTACTCTTTCTTCAACAAGAATTTTGCATGGAGTTTTACATGTCCCAAATCTACAAAGGAATCTTCTTTTAGTTGCAAGACTTGTAGATCTTGGTCTCTTTGTCGATTTTGACCATACCAAGTGTCACATTTAGAAAGACGGCCAAATCATAGCTGTTGCTCCTCAAAATGATAATCTTTTTTAGTTATCTTTAAATGAAGATGTTGTAAATGTTGTTACAACTCTTGGCAATCCTGATAGCAAAATATGGCATCATCGCTTTATTCACTCTGATTTTTCTAAGCTTATCGATCTTTATTGGCGTGACCTTGTTCAAGGTATAGAATTCAAAGCTCATCCTCATATGGGTATTTGTGAATATTGTGTACTTGGAAAGCATTTTCGCAAACCCTTTCCCATTTCCACTACAACTCATTCTAGAGATTTGCTTGATCTTATTCACATTGATATTTGTGGACCTTTTCCTCCATCAAAATCTCAATATCGGTATTTTATGACTTTTATTGATGACTCCTCAAGATATACCACTGTTTTTCTCTTGCGACACAAATCAGAAGCTTTATTATCTTTTAAGCAATATCAAAAAGCTGTAGAACTTCATATTGGTTGTCGCATCAAGAAACTTTGCACTAATAATGGTGAAGAATACATTTCAAATGATTTTGATGATTACTATAATAACTAGGGTATTCATCATGAATATATGATTCTCTACTCTCCTCAATAGAATGGTATTATTGAACATAATAACAAGACAATTCTCAACGCCATGCAATGTATACTCATTCATTCTAACTTATCTCGATGTTTCTGGGCTAAAGCAATCTTAATAGTAGTATTTGTGCAAAAACATCTTTCTACAACTGCTCCTTCTGGTAAAATACCGATTACTACTTGGGCAAGTGAAACTCCTTCTATTTCATATTTTCGGACTTTTGGATATATTGCTTATATTCCTGTACTCAAAGAGACTTGGAAAAAACTTGATCCTCCTAGTTTGAAAGTTATTTTTATTGGATATCCAAATTTTTCTAAGGGATACAAGTTTTATGATCCATCTTCTAAGAAGGTAATCATAAGTTGTAATGTGCCGGTCTATCCACTGTCCAGGCACATTTTTAGTGATCCATCGAGAGACAAATCTAAGCAATTTTACCTGGCACTCCCATGGAATGTTACGGGGTTTGTCGCCTAGGGTTTCTCTTGTGTGCCTTGCAATGGAACATTCACGGTCGAACCCACTAGGATCAACTTGAAATTTGGGTTCCTAGTGGTCAAGGTCTCCTGACAGCATTCTAGCGTCGGGTCTTAGACATCCTATTTAACACAAAGATTCCCAAGCCGAAGCAAATCCATGCCGCACTTGGTTCAAAGAGAATGGGAAACGAGAGGGATGCGCCGCTCAACCTCTCTACCTGTAGAGCATAGTCCCATTTCGGTCCCCTAAAACGGCATGAATCAGGGTTCTAACCTAACAATTACTAAAGGTTGATCATCGGTAAAACCTTGTGAGAAGCCTGCCAGTTCTCTGAGACCACCCTGCTGTAGGATAGACCCGTCCGGGGTTCCACCCACCCGATTTCCTCAATAGGCATTCTTTAGTTATTTAATTAGGTTCTATCACAATTATGTGTGACATTTAAAATCAACTTCCTTAATTAATCCTTTTAGGAAACAAGATTCATTCACGTAACTTATAGCACCAATACGAAAGCAGAGCAAGCAGTCCTTTTGATAAACAAATTCCTTAACTTATCTTCAAGTTAATCTTTGTCCCTTGCCCATACAAGAGAATTTATATATCCCTTCTGCCTTGCACAAGTAGCTGGTCCAAATCACATGCCACCATAAATTCCATCATTTATCTAGAATAGGATCTTCCAGTGCAACAGACATTGAGGCCACAGAGGTCTTCAACTCACCAGACTTGGCAAGTGGTGTCCAAAGCTCCATCTGACCAACAAGCTGTCTAGGAGTGAAATATTATTCTCATGGTTGGCCTTTTCACCACTCAACCTTCGGCCCGTGAATTGAGCAGTGCCCTTTTCGATTTTATCTGCAGTGCAATCATGGAGGTGATCCACTTGTGCAAAGAACCTTTCCTTAATTAAATAATTTAAGAATCAAGCACAGTCAAGGCAATTAGTCCTAATATCATCTTCCACGAAAACATTCCTTTATCCCCATGGCAATTTGTCATCACAAACCCCTGCCATGAATGTAACGTGTCCCCCTGTCTACTTTTAGGACACGTCTTAGTAGCCCATCGGGAAGAAAGTTTAGAAAGTGCCGCCCAGCACTCCCAAGGAATGTCACGGGGTTTGGTCTAGGCCTTCCCGAGTCTGCCGTGAAGTGGAAGCATTCCGGCCATTCCCACCTAGAACCGACCTGAATCATGGATTCCCTAATTGTCAAGTTCCTAGGAGGTAACTAGCGTCGAGCCCCAGATGAAATACTTTGCACAGAAACATCAGGGCCGAAGCAGTTTCATATTGCACTTGGTTCAAGGAGAATGGGAAACGAGAGGGATGCGAAGCTCGACCTCTCTGCCCATAAGGCATAGTCCCATTCCGTTCCCCTAAAACAGCATAAATCGGGACTCTAGCTCTATAGATTCTAGGTCATTGTTACCTCGCTGTCAATTCCTTTGAGAAAAGTTCCCGGCCAATCGGGAACACCCTTCCATAGGACGGACCCAGAGTCACATCCACTGCACTTTCCTCGGGTTGCTTTAGTTATCTAATTACCTACCACATTTAGTTTGATAAGCAAAAGCAGCTTCCTTAATTAACCAAATTAATCACTGGTTCCTTCACGTAACTTGGGCACTGACACAGAAAAACAATGTCAAGCAAGTTCCTTTTTCAACATTTGATCTTTATTTATCAGTCTTTGGAATACATCAAATAAACCTGCCCGAAGGCTATTCCAGCAATCCACAAGGATCGCTACTCCAAGTTCCGCCCGTTGACTAGTATGCAGGCCTCGAGATCCCATCTCGAGTTACCTCGGCCTCTTGTGCAGGATCTGGAGGGAAGGGATTAACAGCCAGAGCCTCCCCTAGCACCCAAGCGTCTTCCTGCTCCAAGTAGCACCCACGGAGAGACCTCTCGCGGCGGGTTCGGTCCACATACCCGGCGCAGCTAACAACCCCCTTGGATAGGGTCAGGCAGACAGTCGCGGGTACTGCCTCTCCCTCCAGGCTTTCAACCTGAAGCATTAGTTATCTTTTCTAAATTAGTTCTTTGAGCAAAGAAGTACAAACAGTGCATCTAAATGTACAATCACGAGCATTCCAGTGGTCATTTGTACGGCCAACTGCTAAGGTGTGATTCCTTCTCCGATCCTGGATCAATCGCAACTTGGCAAGATCCCAAGGGTTTCGTAAGCTGAGTTGCTTGCTTTCCCTCTTTCCTTGAGTTAGGGTGTATACCCTACTGACCTAAATTGTCAATACCTTAGGTTTTCTTATATTACGGTCAATGAATCTTGGGCAACCTTGTCGCCGTAACTTAGTTGATCAATTTCTTTCTTGGCAATTCATTACTTCCTTGGCTTGGAAAATTAGTCCCAAGGAAGAGTGAGTGGCAGGATGACTACTCATCTTCTAGAAAATTAGACTTGTAATTTGAACTCGCCAAACTTGGTCTAAGGAGTGCCAATACTGTTTTGTGATTTAGACACAAGACCATACAACATTGCAACTTGTTGCACGAAATAGGTGTCAGCACCTAACTTGTGGGATTATTTTCTCATCACACGGTATTCCTTGGTCAAGAATACCTTTGATCAAGATGTAGGGTCTGGGAGTCCTCTTGACCCATTCCAAACCCTAACCCTCTTAGGCCGATAAACGTTTTGGCCCTAGGGTTCCTAGATTCCTTGTGGAAGTCTAGCATTTGGTCAACTGATCCTTAGGATGAGAACCCTAGATCGTTCTTGCACGGGTGATTAGATAATCCTAACATTTCGAGAATTGTGGGTAGGACCTTTGAGATCAGAAATATTAGATCGGCATCCTAAGTGCGATACTAGGCAGAATTTTAACACAGCTTAACCCTACCTAGCACATTGAGGTGACCGTCATATGCTAACTAATCATGAATTTCATGTAGGCTACTCATTTACGCAAATTACTTAATTGATCTAACCAACCCACGACTAAAGATGAACTTCCCCTTAAAAGATGCAAATACTTTCTTCTAAACTTGCAAGTACTTTCCTTGAAGGATGTAAATGAGTGCAAGACATGTGAGATGTATCATTCCATGCAATTTTATGACCATAGACCCTTTTGTCTTTATGCAACTAAAGGATCTATGGTGATCTTTCTTTTCCTTACCCCATGCAAAATTGATT
The DNA here is from genome assembly GCF_053477565.2 of Lygodium microphyllum. Taxonomy (NCBI): domain Eukaryota; kingdom Viridiplantae; phylum Streptophyta; class Polypodiopsida; order Schizaeales; family Lygodiaceae; genus Lygodium; species Lygodium microphyllum. The sequence goes on along the minus strand of NC_141153.1, from coordinate 3,388,289 downwards.
GGCATTCAAAGCTAACTCTTATAAACCCTACGTTGATACATCGAATTCAAAGCTTTAATATTTTAATGAAGATGCATCCTTTCCCAAATTCAAACTTTAATAAAAGAACTCCATGCACAGGTGTATCACTCTTTCATGATCAGCTGCCATGAATCCATCATAGATTTAATCCTTCCTTTAGCACTTAACCTAACCTAGAATGTAACTATCATCGCATGCGATTTGCAAAGTACATAAATCCTTTCCATGTATTGCAACTATTAGGACATAATTTAATGGGCGTCTAAGATTATCTTATACACGAGTCACAATCAAGAATTTATTTCATAAGTGCCTTATGCGACATAAGCCCTATCCTTTGCGAGATGCAACAAGGACGCGGTCTTAGCACGATATCATCTTATAAGTTATGCATCATACGTTCAGGATTTCAACTACCCTTGACCACAGAAGTGCAAGCAATTGCAAATACTCGACATGCAACTAAACTTTGTAGATCGAATGAGTATATAAATTTCCCAATGCATTTAAACTTCCCTATGAAAATTAAAACATGCTTAATGCAACTTTTCCATTTGGGGTTAAATTTTTGGAACTTGGGCATTCAATACCGGGGCGTTGTCCACTCTCGTACTTTGGGTGGAAGCTCGTGCGTGTGCTCCTCTCGCCTTTTGCTTAGGAGCCATTGACGCAGCAAATTTCGATTCAACAAACTTCCTTGGCTCCCTTACGCACTTCGAGGTTACTAATGTCCGAGATTCTCCTCTTCCGCACAAGAATTTGGGCCTTGCAGACACGGTTTTGAAAAACCCGAGGGGCACGGGTGAACCAGGCCTAGGGAAGCTTTAATTAGAACCTTCCAAGCTTCTGTATATAGGGATGACGTGGAGAGAGAGTGATGATTGAGGATGATGATGGAGATGATGACGATGATGATGATGATGATGATGATGATGATGATGATGATGATGATGATGATGATGATGGGGCACAGCAGCAAGCGGCATCGACATCAATTGGATGGCGACGGGCAGCTCCACAAGGCGGCGATAGCAGCACACGATCCTCCTTCCTCCTCTCCCCTCAAGCTTGGGAGGGGGGGTTCATATAGCTTGAAGGGGGAGGGGGGGGTAGCCACACAAGTGGCGGGCTACATGCCTCCTCCCCATGCCCCTCCACCACTCATGCTCCACACATACTCCCTCTCCCCACCATGCAAGGGCTGAAAGGGAGGGAGTTAATACTTAAAAAAATTTGCAAAAATTATATCTTTTTTTCCCGTGAAGGGGTGTTCCGGTGGTGAACTACATCTTTTGTACCATGGCTTCCTATACGAGACGCGGGGCTGGTGTTTGTTGATGCGCGAGGGTAGAGCACTTAGCCCAAGGTTTTTATGTTGCGAGAGATTACTTTGAACCATTTTTGCGCGAAATCTAGATTCGTTAATATTTCGTTGCGAAAATATTACATTCTCTCCCCCTTAGAGGAATCGAGATGTCCTCATCTCGAGAAGATCTGGGGGTATTGTTGGTTGAGAGTACTTTCATCCATCCAAGTGGCATCCTCTTTTGGGATAATCTTTCCATTGGATGAGGTATTCTCTCAAGGTCCTGGATCTCAAATGCCTCTCCCTAACATCTAAGATCCTGTCAAGCCGTAGCTCAAGGAATCCTTGGCTCGACATTACAACTTGTTGATCATCAAGCACATGACTAGGGTTAGGCACATACTTTTTCAATAGACTGATATGGAATACATTATGAACTTTTAGGTTTTCAAGGAGTTGCAGTCTGTAAGCATTAGGCCCTAGGCACTTGAGAATCTTGTAGGGTCCACAATACCTTGGACTTAGCTTTTTGCATTCTCCCAATGATAGGGAACTCTTCTTTGGACGTACGCAAATGAAGACCATATCACCTTCAACAAAGGATCTATCTTGATGTTTCAAGTCTGCATAAGCCTTCTGTCTGTCCTTGGCAGATTGGATGTCCTGTCTTATTGACTTGATTTGGTCATCCATGTCTTCCAGCATCTACGTAAGCCTTCTGTCTGTCCTTGGCGGCTTGGATGTCCTGTATATTGACTTGATTTGGTCATCCATGTCTTCCAACATCTGCTTTGAAGCTTCAACCCTCAAGGTTGGATCCAAAAAGTTCAAAGGACTATGGCAATCGTGCCCATACAATGCTTGAAAAGGGGTCATCTAAATGCTTTGTTGGTAAGAAGCATTGTAGGCAAACTCAACCAGTGGAAAATATTGAATCCACTTTTTGGGCTCGCGACAGCAGTGTGCCATGAGCATGTCTTCAATGACTTGGTTGACTCGTTCTGTTTGACCATCAGTTTGGGGATGGTAAGCTATACTGAAACAGAGTTGAGTCCCAATGGCCTCGAAGATAGCCCTCCAGAAGTGTGATGTGAAGAGAGAGTCACGATCACTAATGATTCTTCTAGGTAACCCATGCAATTTGAATATTTCTTTGATGAATAACCTTGCGATGTCAAAGGCTTTATAGTTTGTCTTAACATGGATAAGATGTGCAACCTTGATGAGCATATCTACCACGACCATAATGGAGTTGTATCCTCCCTGAACTTGGGGCATGCCAACAACAAAGTCCATACTAATGAATTCCCATTTCATTTGGGGAATGTCAAGTGGTTGCAATCTTCTTGGAATTTTGACATGTTCGTTAATGCGTTGACAAGACAAACATTTCGTGACATATTTGAGAACGCCACTTTTGAGCCTATCCCAATAATAGCTCTTCCTAACCGCATTAAGGGTCTTGGCATAGCCAAGATGACCTGAGAAAGGGGAGTCATGGGCTTTCCAAAGTATCTTCTGCTTGAGTGATTGGCTTTCCGGGATACATAATCTCGTCCTATAGTAGAGAAGTCCACTATTGATAGAGAATTCTTGATACTTTGTTTGTAGCTTCGGGTCTTGATCTTTGATGGGGATCTCACTTAGAAATTTTTGATAGGTTGGATCATGGCATGCCTCTTCTCTAGCTAGCTCAAGAATTGGGTTGTTTGGCATGGATACCTTTGTGGCTAGAGATCTTGCCGTTGATAGATCTTGCAAAATCAGAGAATTCAGAAATGCCTTGCCGACTGAGTGCATCGGCAACTACATTCTCCTTTCCAGGCCGGTATTTGATTTCAAAGTCATATTCTTCTAGTACTTCAATCCATCGACGTTGCCTCATATTGAGCTCATCCTGGGTGAAAATCCATTTAAGACTCTTGTGGTCCGTCATTAAGGTAAATTTGTTACCCAGCAAGTAGTGTCTCCAAAGTTTGAGAGCATGGATGACAGCCAACAGCTCCAGATCGTGGGTAGCATAATTCCTTTCATGGCTCTTCAGTTTCCTTGAAGAGTATGCTACGGGATGACCTTCTTGCATAAGCACACATCCTAAGGCAAGTGCGCTAGCATCAGTTATCACTTTAAACTTCTTACTAAGATCAGGGAGTTTCAGGATGGGTGCTGATACCAAGCTTTGCTTTAGTTTGTCAAAGCTGGACTGTTCAGTAGGCGACCATACAATTGATACTTGCTTCTTTAGTAGATCAGTTAGAGCCGCTGCAATCAAAGCATAGTTTTTTATAAAGACCCTGTACCATCCTGTCAATCCAAGAAAACTACGTATTTCTTTGACAGAAGTTGGTGTTGGCCACTCCAGAACATCTCCGGATCTACTAAAATTCCTTTGGCTGATACAATGAATCCCAGATATTCAATCTATCATTTGAAAAATGCACAATTCTTCTTCTTGGCATAAAGCTTGTGTGCCCTCATTGTTTCAAGGACAATGCGAAGTTGGGGTTCATGATCTTTTTCCTGCTTGGAGTATACTAGGGTATCATCAATGAAGTCATCAAGATACGGCCTAAAGATATCCTGCATTAACCTGTTGAAGGTAGCAGGAGCATTTGTCAGCCCGAATGACATGACTAGGAATTCAAAGTGTCCATACCCTGTGCTGAATGCCGTCTTTGGGATATCTTCTTCCTTGATCCTTATCTGATAATACCTAGACCTGAGATCTATCATAGAGAAGATCTTTGCACCTTGAAGACGGTCAAGAAGTTCATCTATTCTTGGAATGGGGTATTTGTTTTTAATGGTTGATTGATTCAACCCTCTGTAGTCAATGCATAGCCGAAGCGTTCCATCTTTCTTCTTCTGGAATAGCACTAGAGCTCCCCATGTGATGAACTGCTAGGATGAATGTAGCCTTGGTCTAACAGTTTCTTGAGTTGCTCCTTCAGCTCAATCGCTTTCGGGATGGACATCCTATATGGTCTCTTTGCGATTGGTGCAGCTCTTGGCGCTAGCTTGATTTCGTGATCGACTTCCCTATGAGAAGAAGTTCTGCCAGCTCTTCACGGAATATGTCTACGTATTCCTTTAACCATGAAGGTTCTTCTCTAGATTCTTGATTCTAATCTAGCTTATTTAGTTTAATCAAATAGACAGGTAGGCCTTTCCTAACTCCTTTTATTATCCGCGTTGCTTTTGCCAGCTGAATTTTTGGCTTACCAGCCTCTCCTTGAGTTGTAACTAGTTCCCCTTCACAATTTCGAAAGGAGACTTGGCCCTTTCCACAGTGAATGTGGGCATCATTGGGTATTAGCCAATCCATATAGAGCAAACATTCGTGGACACCTAGGTTCATTACCCTGAATCTGATCGAAGTCGACTTTCCACCTAGTAGGAATTTCACCTTAGCAGTTTGCTTGGTACAAGAGACCTCTCAACCATTTGCTAATTCCACAAGTAAGGTAGGTGCATCTTTTGTGGCTATTCCTAATCTTCTTGCACAAACTAGTGAAATGAAGGAATGTGTACTACCACAATCAATCAAGGTTTTGAAACTTTTACCTTGATAATCTGAATGAGTTTGAATGACCGAGAATTGGTGATTCGGGCCTTTCTTGTGAAGAGCGACATGAACCGTTGCCCTCTTAATGTCAGCTTCCATGGATGGATCTTCTTCATCACCCACCTCCTTGTTGGCAACACTAGAGGTTCTCCCTCTGGCCCTGACGGTGGCTCCTTGGCCATGGGTGGCTCCTTGGAATGGCCCTTGACGTTGTCCTCTACTAAGCTTGGGATACTACCTTTTAAAGTGACCGGGCTCGTTGCAATGGAAGCAACAGAGATTGTGGCCATTACCTTGTGTAGGGGCGAAGTTGTTGACAATGTTCGCCCTAGCTTTCTTCCTTTGTCCCTGGTTTTGGCCCTGCACTCTCTTGGTCTGAGATTTAAGCATTCCCTTGTCCTAATCCCTGTAAGACCAAGTCCTGTTATTCCTTGGCTTGGTCTGCACCTCCTGTATTATGGGTACAACTTGAATGAGCACGTCCTGTAGGTCTGTTGGGCACATTGATTCCAGGCGGGTGTTTATGGGTGGGTTTAACCCAGCACAAAACTTTGGCACCTATTGTGTCATATCCATTTGTGGCGCGTACTTTAAGAGAGAGACGAACTTTGAATAGTATGCATCCAGGGATAGTCCAAGCTGCTTTAATTCATAGAATTCGTTCATCTTCTACGTGCGGTAGGCAGGTGGCAGATATCTCCCTCGCACAGCTCTTTTAAGCTTCTCCCAAGTAACTGACCCTTCCGAGATCCCTTGGTCTCTACACCATTGTTTCCACCAAAATCTTGCTTCACCTGTAAGCTTCAGTTTGGCGAGCATAGCTTGGTTGGCGGGTGCAGTACTTGCTGCCTCAAAATAATCCTCCATGTATTCGATCCAGACCTCGGCGTCAATTTGGACGGTCCTTTCCTTACCATCGAATTCAGGTGGCTTGATTTGTTTGAGGAGGAACTTCTTCTCTTGAATTACAGCTGTACTTAGTGTAGGGGTCGGACTAGGAATCTGCACTTGAGGTTGCGCCTGGGCAATAAGATTCTCTACGTTAAAACTTGCTAAATGTTTCTCACATTACATTAATATGCCTAGTTCAACTTTTAGCCAAGTGACCTAATCACTTAACTCCTTTACCAACACTTACAGCCATGACATACAGTGATAAAAATATTATTCATTCATGTGGGTATAGCTCTTTCGAGTACATTTATTTTGGAAAGGTAGAACAAGCTGATACATCAGTTTGGGGAAAATAGGATTGTGTTACATTTAGCTACGGGGACCGAGTAATAATATGGAGTGGGGTCATGCATTTTTAGGAATCAATAGGTCATAGGAAGCTTGGGGTATCCCTTCCTTTGATACCCGTTTCTCTCATAACATCCCAGCACCTTGATTCTGTCGGCAGGGATTATTCGAGTCACTTCCTCGTACACATACTTGTTTTGTTTGACATTCTGACCACCGACATGTAGGGTTGCATTTGCGTGAGCCTCAACAAAGATGTACAGCTTCACGATCTTTAAATCCTCCATTCACTTGATTCTCTTCAAGTTGGTCCGAAGGTACGCAAGTCAGTGGGCCGCTATGTAATATATTCCTGATTCACCTGTCCATCTCCGTTCCATGTACAGGGGTGAAGGATTGTAAATGCGGTCAAGAATATTCATCATGCCTAGCCTCTGTCGATAATCCGAAGCATGCATTGCTGTCATAAACATAACTTGGAACACCAAGAATTTGTTCCATGCTTCGTGACTCTGCAAGCCAGCATCCATAAGTAAGTAAGGAAATGTTCTTAATGGCAACATTGCTCTATTTTCCCTCATTAAGTTTCCTTGTAAATAGTAGATCCCGTTGGTTTGCTCTGATACCAACTGTAACGTGTCCCCCTGTCTACTTGTAGGACACGTCTTAGCAGCCCATTGGGAAGAGAGTCTAGAAAGCGCCGCCCGACACTCCCAAGGAATGTCACGGGGTTTGCGATCTAGGTCTTCCCAAGTCTGCCATGAAGTGGAAGCATTCCGACCATTCCCACCTAGGACCGACCTGAATCAAGGTTTCCCTAATGGTCAAGTTCCTAAGAGGTAACTAGCGTCGAGCCCCAAACGAACTACTTTGCACAGAAACATCAGGGTCGAAGCGGATTCATACTGCACTTGGTTCAAGGAGAATGGAAAATGAGAGGGATGGGAAGCTCGACCTCTCTGCCCGTAAGGCATAGTCCCATTCCCTTCCCCTAAAATAGCATAAATCGGGACTCTAGCTCTATAGATTCTAGGTCATTGTTATCTTGTTGTCAATTCCTTTGAGAAAAGTTCCCGGCCAACCGGGACCACCCTTCCATAGGACGGACCCAAAGTCACGTCCACCGCACTTTCCTCGGGTTGCTTTAGTTATCTAATTACCTACCACATTTAGTTTGACAAGCAAAAACAGCTTCCTTAATTAACCAAATTAATCACTGGTTCCTTCACGTAACTTGGGCACTGACATAGAAAAACAATGGAGGGGGGGTTCATATAGCTTGAAGGGGGGGGGGGGGGGGGGGGGGGGGGGGTAGCCACACAAGTGGCGGGTTGCATGCCTCCTCCCCATGCCCCTCCACCACTCAAGCTCCACACATACTCCCTCTCCCTGCCATGCAACGGCTGAAGGGGAGGGAGTTAATACTTAAAAAAATTTGCAAATATTATCCCTTTTTTTTCCCCTGAAGGGGTGTTCCCGCGGTGAACTACGGCTTTTGAGCCACGGCTTCCTATACGCGATGCACGGCTGGTGTTTATTGATGCGCGAGGGTGGAGCACTTAGCCCAAGGTTTTTCTGTTGCGGGAGATTACTTTGAACCATTTTTGCATGAGATCTAGAGTCGTTAATATTTCATTGCGAAAATATTACAATGAATTTACCATCAAACATAAGCACTTGGAATAATCATCCAAATGGCAATTCAACAATCAGTTGAATGTAAAAACATTTAGGATGTTGTTCGATCAACCAACAAAACCAATTGTATTTTTTCAAACAATGCAAGAATAGACACAATAACATTTCCATCTGCATATTCGCTCTCCCCCTTGGGATCTAAGAGCGATACTATGCAAAATGTAAATTCTACTGATCACTTACATTGATCGACAACCCAACCTTCTTCCGAACAAGTATAAAAGTATCGATCTTTCCTTTGACTTAGGGTTTCCTTATCCTTGAGCTCTCCACTTTCCTTTGAGGCCTGGAGTTATTGTTTGTATCTAGCCTATCCCCGAATTGGATTGATGAAAGTGGTAGTTATCATGTGGATCTCAAGGTATCTTAGTTTTAATCCTTATGATCATTATTTGTACTAACTATGCACATCATCAAGATCTCAATCTATTAAATATGAGCTATCAGTTTGTGATATTAGCAAGAGCCTGGGTAAAGACCTAGAGTTTCTAAGATGAATTTCTTCTAGACTAGGTTGCTTACCATGCAATCCATCAGGAGTGCTAGCTATAAAAATATACTTTTAATGTGGCAAAAACATAACTACTGATGACAATACCTTGGAACCTTATATGTTGTTTATGTTACGTATGAATTTGTCACATAGCAACTAAATGTAATTTACTTCTCTTGATACATGCACTTCGCAAACTCCATCTTCGAATATTTGAGATGAAATTTATCCTTTTCAATTACCTATTCTCGTGTGGCATAGTACAGGCCTGATGCGTCTCTTGCGAAATCAAAGCAAGCATCTATCAATTTGGAAATATATTACTTATATCTGGTACTGTAGTTGGTTTGACAGTGATGCCCTCACCCGAAGCTTCATTGCTCGTTGTGGGATTGCCACCCGCACGCGACATTCTTCTCTTGGTGGCCATTCTCGATCTTCCTTTCTTCTAGGTGCAACCCCTATAGGAATTTCAATAACCTCTTGCTCAAGTAGAGGGCAAAAAGGAGGGGGGGGGGAAGCTCGTGGGGTAGTGAATAGTCTCACGGGAAAGAGGAAAAGGGAAGGAGGGTGTGGTCACCCTCTAAGGAGGGAAAAAGGAGGAACCTTCTAGAAGGTTCTCTCTCTCTCTCTCTCTCTCGTGCTAAGGCGTCCTTTTTCCTTGTGATGGGGGGAAGAGAGAAGTGATGAATCGCAGCCCTAGGGGGGGGGGGGGGGGGTTAATACATGCTAGGGGGTGGAGAGGAAGTGGAGTGGTGGTGGTGCCACCACCTATCCATTTGCATGGTGACGGGAAGTCTTCAGCCGCCCAGGTGGCTGTGAGGACTGGTCGTTATGCCCAAGGGGGGTGGTAGGCCACGTGGCCTCCCCTCATTATCATCGTCGTCATCTACTGCGCTATCGTCCTCCTCTTCTTCCCCTTCTTCGTCGTTGTCATCTCCCTCTTCCTCCCCCTGCCACTTGTTCGGCAATGACAGGGGGAAGGTGATAAAAATTTTTGAAATAATTTTAATTATTTAGGGGAGGTAGTTCCTATGCAAAAGGGGGGGAATATTGGCTTTGCTTGAAGTAATACATCTTGCAAGTCTGTTGGATACATTGCTTTAAGACGGTGATTCAAAGGAGTGTTCAAGCCATCGCAAAACTTGGATATTTGCTGTGCAATATCCATAGGTAGTGCATATTTTAGTAAGGTTACAAACTTTGAGTAATAGGATTCCAAGGCTAATTCCAGCTGATTTAGCTTGAAGAATTCATTCATCTTCAAAGTCTGGTAGATTGGCGGAAGGTATCATCCACGTACAACATCTTTCAGCTAAACCCAAGTAACAGCGGCTTCAAAAATACCTTGATCTTTGCACCATTGCTTCCACCATATCCGAGCCTAGTCAACTAACTTAAGTTTGGCTATCATTGCTTGATTGGTAGAAGCAGTTCCTGCAACAAAGAAATAATCATTTATCGACTCAATCTATATCTCTACCTCCACTGCGACGTCTATTCCTTTTCTACCAAACTCGGTAATTTTCTTGAGAAAAAATTTCTTCTCTTGCATGTCAGCATTCGTGGGTGCAAAAGATGCCTGACAATCAAGCCATACTACTTAGGTTATTCTGTTTAGGATATGTCTACGAACCATACATTGATCAATCACATATCATTATGAAGTTTAGCTCTGATACCAACTATAATATGCCCCTCTATTGGTTGTCCAGGCACGTTTTTAGCGGCCCATCGAGAGATGAATCTAAGCGACATTGCCCGGCACTCCTATGGAATGTTTCGGGGTTTGTCGCCTAGGGTTTCTCGAGTCCGTCTCGCAATACAATGTTCATGGCCGAACCCACTGGGATCGACCTAAAATTTGGATTCCTAGTGGTCAAGGTCTCCTAACAGCATTCTAGCATCGGATCCTAGACATCCTACTTTACGCAGAGATTCCCAAGCCGAAGAAATCCATGCCGCACTAGGTTCAAAGCGAATGGAAAATGAGAGGGATGCACCGCTCAACCTCTCTACCCATAGAGCATAGTCCCTTTCTGGTCCCCTAAAATGGCATGAATCGAGATTCTAACCTAACAATTACTAAGGGTCAGTTGTCAGTAAGACCTTCTAAGAAGCGTCCCAGTTCTTTGGGACCACCCTGCCACCCGTTGAGAGTTCCGTCCATCCGCTTCCCTCAATAGGAGTTCTTTAGTTATTTAATTAGGTTCTACCACAATTATGTGTGACACGTAAAATCAACTTCCTTAATTAAGCCTTTTAGGGAACAAAGTTCGTTCGCGTAACTCATAGCACCGACATGAAAGCAGAGCAAGCTGTCCTTTTGACAAACAAGTTTCTTAACTTATCTTCAAGTGAATATTTGTCCCTTGCCCATATGTAATAAAGCAAATTTAACCTAGGCTTAGGAGCTAGACACATTAATTAGGGTTAGCTATAAATAGTGGAGTATGGCCAAATGTGGAAGCTTTTTGATCATTTTGAAATACAACTCCTTGTGGAGCTCTTGAGGTCACATCCTCCCACCATTCATGGAGGTGCATATCCATGTCCACCCTACTTGGAGGTGAGTATCCTTGTCCACCATTGTAGAAGGTGAGTATTCTACAACAGCTTATCATCACTTGATTCTCAGCATACCATCTATTTCCCCATTTGTACATCTCATATGGAACATGGATCTTGGCTATGGCAGTAGCATTTCTTGTTATTGTCAGCATTAGATGTTAGATCTTGTGTATTTTCTTGTATGAGATGTCAGCTTTATTACACCATACATGAGAATTTATATGTCCTTTCTGCCCTACAGAAGTAGCTGGTCCAAATCACATGGCACCATAAATTCCATCCTTTATCTAGAATAGGGTCTTCCAACACCACAGACGTTGGGGCCACACAGGTCTTCAACTCCATTCCGTACTTGGAAGGGGGTGTCCAGAGCTCCACTTGAATCGCAAGTTGCCTAGGAGTGAAACATTATTCTCGTGGTTGGCCTTTTCACCAATCGACCTTCAGCCTGTGAATCAAAAAATACCCTTTTCGGGTTTATCCGCAGTGCGATCATGGAGGTGATCCACCCATACAAAGAACCTTTCCTTAATTAAATCACTTTAGAATCAAGCACAGTCAAGGCAATCAGTCCTAATGTCATCTACCAAGAAAACATTCCTTTATCCTCATGGCAATTTGTCATCACAAACCCCTGCCATGAATTTACCATCAAACATAAGCACTTGAAATAATCATCTAAATGACAATTCAACAATCAGTTGAATGTAAAAGCATTTAGGATGTTGTTCGATCAACCAATAAAACCAATTGTATTTTTCCAAACAATGCAAGAATAGATGCGATAACATTCACATCCATATATTCGCTCTCCCCCTTGGGATCTAAGAGTGATACTATGCAAAATGTAAATTCTACTGATCACTTACATTGATCGACAACCCAACCATCTCCCCAACAAGTATAAAACAAGTATAAAGTATCGGTCCTTCCTTTGACTTAGGGTTTTCTAATCCTTGAGCTCTCTACTTGCCTTTGAGTCTTGGAGTTGTTGTTTGTATCCAGTCTATCCCCGAATTGGATTAATGAAAGTGGTAGTTATCAGGCGGATCTCAAGGCATCTTAGTTTTAATCCTTATGATCATTGTTTGTACTAACTACGCATGTCATCAAGATCCCAATCTATTAAATATGAGCTATCAGTTTGCGATATTAGCAAGAGCCTAGGTAAAGACCTAGAGTTTCTAAGATGAATTTCTTCTAGACTAGGTTGCTTACCATGTAATCCATCAGGCGTGCAAGCTACAAAAATATACCTTTAATGTGGCGAAAACATAACTACTAATTTGCAAGAAGAGAGAGTTGACAATACCTTGGAATCTTATATGATGTTTATGCTATGTATGAATTTGTCACATAGCAACTAAATGCAATTTACTTCTCTTGATACATGCACTTTTCAAACTCCATCTTCAAATATTTAAGATGAAATTTATCCTTTTCAATGACATGTTCTCGTGGGGCATAGTACGGGACTGATGTGTCTCTTGCAGAATTCAAAGCAAGCATCTATCAATTTGAAAATATATTACTTATGTCTTGTACCGTTTTGACAGTGATGCCCTCGCCCGAAGCTTCATTGCTCATTATGGGATTGCTACCCGTACGCGACATTCTTTGCTTGGGGATCATTCTCGATCTTACTTCCTTCTAGGTGCAACCCCCGCAGGAATTTCAACAGCTTCTTGCTCAAGTAGAGGGCAAAAGGGGCGGGGGGAGGGGGAGCTCACGGGGTAGTGAATAGTCTCATGGGAAGGAGAAAAAGGGAAGGATCATGTGGTCACCCTCTAAGGAGGGAAAAAGGAGGAACCTTCTAGAAGGTTCTCTCTCTCTCTCTCTCTCTCTCTATCTATCGTGCTAAGGCATCCTTTTTCCTTGCGATGGGGGGAAGAAAGAAGTGATGAATCGCAGTCCTGGGGGGGGATTTTATACGTGTTGGGGGGGTGGGGAGGAAGTGGAGTGGTAGTGGTGCCACCACCTGTCCGTTTGCATGGCGGCAGGAAGTCTTCAGAGATCGAGGTGGTCGTGGGGACTGGTCGTTATGCCCAGGGAGGGGGTGGTAGGCCACGTGGCCTCCCCCTCATTATCATCATCGTCATCTACTTTGCTCTCGTCCTCCTATTCTTCCCCTTCTTTGTCATCGTCATCTCGTTCTTCCTCACCCCACCACCTAGTCAGCGACAACAGGGGGAAAGGTGATAAAAAAATTTGAAATAATTTTAATTATTTAGGGGGGGTTACCATGCAAAGGGGGGGAATATTACATAAGTCGTGATGCTATTTTCAATGAGTAACTTATGGACAGCACATGGTCTCAAGAGGATGCTGGGTGGATGTGGTCACTAGAGGACGTTGATGATACAAAGTCATTACTTAGTTTTCTTCTTTTCTATATGATGACAAACCTCCTTCACGGGATAATATTGACCCTTCAAATTAGGATTTACGACCTGCACCTATTATTGCTGATGATGACCTTGGCATTGATCTTTATGTTGATCTTCCAATTCATAATGAGCATGGTACTTGTCATGTTTATGATGCTGATATTCTTGAGAATGCTCTCAATATTTGTGAAGATCTCTTATAGTGATGCCATGTTATCTGCACAAAACGAACAATGGCAGGATGCCATGGAAGATGAGTATAGATCTCTTCTTTCTAAAGATACATGGGTTCTAATTGAGTTAGCACCTAGACGTACTGCTATTAAATGCAAGAGGGTTTATAAGACTTTAAAAAAAGCAGATGGAAAATTTGAAAAATTCAAAGCAAGGCTAGTTGCCAAATGTTTCTCACAAATTATAGGAGTCGATTATCAAGAAACTTTCTCACCTATTGTTTATATTACCAATATTTAGGTCTTGTTAGTTTTGGTTGTTGAGTTTGATTTGGAGGTTCACCAAATGGATGTGAGAACTACTTTTCTTAATGGCAATTTAAAGGAAGAGATATACATGGAGCAACCAGAGGGATTTTTAGTCAAACAAAAGGAAAATCTTGCTTGCAGACTTCATTGGACACTTTATGGTCTCAAACCATCTTCACGAGCTTGGTATCAAAAGATGGACCTCTTCCTTACAAGACAAGGTTTTATCTATTGTTCTTCAAATCCTACCTTATATGTCAAGCACTACAATGATAGTTTTGTTATTCTTACGCTATATGTGGATGATACCATACTTGTTTCTAACTATCTCAACTTCCTTCAATAAGTAAAGAAGGTTTCATCTTCTGCATTTGACGTGGTCGATCTCGGAGACATACACTCATGTCTTGGTATTTGAAATAAAGCTGACATCTCATATAAGAAAATACACAAGATCTAACATCTAATGCTAACAATAACAAGAAATGATACTGCCATAGCCAAGATCCATGTTCCATATGAGATGTACAAATGGGAAAATAGATGGTATGCTGAGAATCAAGTGATGATAAGCTACTGTAGAATACTCACCTTGTACAATGGTGGACAAGGATACTCACCTCCAAGTAGGGTGGACATGGATATGCACCTCCATGAATGGTGGGAGGATGTGACCTCAAGAGCTCCACAAGGAGTTGTATTTCAAAATGATCAAAAAGGTTCCCACATTTGGCCATACTCCACTATTTATAGCTAACCCTAATTAATGTGTCTAGCTCCTAAGCCTAGGTTAAATTTGCTTTATTACAAGCCATCCCGGCCTAAAGAAGCTTTGTCCTAAAAGCTTGAGAAAAATGGGAAAGAATACAATGGATGAAATAGTAGATCAAAGCATATGTGGCTGAAAAGATCCCATGATCGATGAAGCTCCACAAGAAATCTATAGTGAATTTCCTGCATGCTGGCATAACCGGGCTGCCATAGTAAAATAGGCATAACTTTCAGTAGATACATCCAAATTGGACAAATGATATGTCATATCGAAGTATATGATGTAGACTACCCTCTCCAAGCAAAAATCCATGATTTTGACAAAGATAAATCATTTAATTCCATGACAGGAATTTAATACAGCAAGCTATATTCTGCAGGAAAATCCATCTTCTTCAGCCTTTCTCCCATATAAACCATGAAGAAACCATGATAACAAAGTATCATTAAGTTTTGTATGCAGGATGCCTTGCTGCAAATGACTTTCTCTTAGTATAAGACCACCCGGGTCATATGGAATACCGAGATAATAACCATTAAGAGAAGTAGGATTGTCATGAATCATAAATGTCAAACCACCCAGGTCAAAAGGAAAGAGAGAATCATCTCCATCATGACTACCCGGATCATAGGGAAAAGATATCTCATCATCATCATAAGGCATGTCTTCATTGATACTCTCATCAAAAGTATATGCATCCCAAATATTTTTCTCATGTACATCTCCATATGCATTCCAATCAACATCTTCTTCTATTGGCTGTAGCATACCAAAGTTGTCAATGGGCTGATAGAACCCATCATGTGTTTCCTCAATATCTTCATGACATATATGATCAACATAATCCTCTTCAACATCATCATGAAATATATGTAAACCTTGAGTTTTCTCTTCTTGTTGTACACTAATGTACTCTTGATCAACTTTGTCATGTGTATCCTCTTGCTCTTCATCTTCATCTTCATCTTCATCTTTAGCTTTAGCTTTGTCTTCAGCTTCATCTTGATCTTCATGCAGTGAATGACCTTGCTGTCCATGTTCTCTTGAGATAGGAAATTTAGGCCTGCCTCTACTCCATGAATTAGCACGTGACTGAGTGGTTTCATTGACTCTAGAAGGACCACCATGTTCATAAGTCGATGGTATATATTAATGAACTGTAGTAGATCTCACATTCCTATGAATAAGTGGCACTTCTTCAACATGAGGTGGTGGTTTACTTTGGAATCTATCTCCCAAGTTGCTGAATATAGTGATCAACTGATCAAACTTGGTATCCAATCTACTACTTTGTTGCTCCATATGAGAAATCATATTGTTAAATTTATCATCCATGGAGTGGGTAAGCTGAAGTAAACCATCATTCATGTTGCCAAGTTGCTTAGACATTTGTTGGAAGTCATTAGAATCACGTGAGATGCTTACTTCATTCCCCTGATCTATGACATGAGGGTTCTTTGGCCATTGCACTTCGTCATTGGTGGTACTAACTCCCATGAATTCTAGCCTCTGATTTGTGGCTCTATTATTGTCATTTGTCTCAGTATGATACTCCTCCAAGCCTTCCTCAATGTGGTCTAACATTTGCTCTTTCTTCTTGTTCCTTGCCATGTTGTAATTTCAGCACTATCAGTCAAAGATTGGTCTATATCTTGAGCTATGCTTCCCCGATCCAAGTGCTTTATAGCTCCAAACGGAGCTTACAATATGTATATATAGTATATTGTCTGAAATAAGCACTTTGGAAAAGGTATATAATGGTTCCAGACCAAAACAGTGTGTCTCTACCTGCTTGTCAAAGTGCAGTCTATAGTGACCACCTGTCACAAAATGGGCTATAACTTGAGCTCCGCTACTCCAAATGAGGCATTATATAGCTAATATCGAAGAGAACTTTGAGCTCTAAGTACTGAGCTTAAGAAACCTTATTGAAAAATTAAAAATGCATTTTCTGTAATAGGTTCTTTATGACTGTCTAGAATGGGACTGCACCCTGTAAAACCCTGTAGAAGCACTGTTTGAGCACTGTTTCATCCCATATGCATATAGACCATGGTAAAACTAGTGTGGGCACTGAAAGGCAACCTATAGGCTATAATCACCACCTGGAATCAAATCTGTAGCACTTGTAGACCTATCAAATTGTTCAAATCTGTGACCAAACTGCCCTGTTTTCCCCTATTTGTACCAAGTGTCTTCAAATCTTTTCCACTCTCATCCTGAGTGGTCTTCCGTGGTCCACCACCTGTGGTGAGGGATAAAATGGCATAATAAGCACCTAAATGGGCTCTAAAACTCCAGAAGGTGTGCAAAGTTCCTTCCGGGCCAGGTTGTGCACGCTTACAGAGTCATCAATAGCAAGGAAGGGTCACCTCACTATTGTCTTGCTATCTCGTCCGACTTCGACCTTTTTCCTCGGTCATTATTGAACATGGCAGATCTAGTATTCTAATAAGCAAGGTATGATATGCAAGACCAAATCAAGACATTGATCCTTTCATGATATGCATGAATTGGAAATGTATCATGAATGAAAATGGGCTGAGATAGGCTTACCAATAGTATTAGTGACTCACTGCATACTATGCTCACCTTTACATATTTATTTTGGGAAATTCTCAAATATTGGATCAACATAAACTCATGGGTTAGGGTTAAATAAATCTCAATCAAAATATGAAGGACTATTTGATGAATTTTGAAGTCTTCAATCAATCAAATGCAATAGATCAATGAAATGGTCAAAACTCAATCAATCAATGGCTGAATGACTGAGTAGATACTCAATCAATGCTTGACAATCCAAATTGAAGGCTCATTGTATGAAATTTTATGATTCATTATCAATCAATGCTGAAGGTAAAGTCTATGAAGCAAGTCATTGCTTAGATTACTCTCTTAATCTCTCCTTTAACAATAGGAGATGCAGTCATCAAGTGGATTAATGATTGCAGAGATTAAAAGAAGTATTAGAACTACCTCTTTCAATGCTTGAAGAAGAATATGTTGCTTGTCTCAAACCTCAGCCATAAAGAGTGATAGCCTATCTTCATAAGTCCTCCAATTGATCAAGAGAGAGTAATACTCCATAATTCCATACAATAGCTCCAAGTATAATCCAAGGATGATGCCTTGAGTGAGTCTTCAACTCCAAGAAGCCAAATGAATGGAATATCCTTTGTAATTGGAGCCTCTTTGACTGAGATTTCCAAGAAATTTTTCAATCCCAGTCATGCTTGAAGTCCAAGAGAATATTGGCCTTCAATCTTGAATCCATTGCTTGAAGCCTTCAAAATCTTGAGTATTTGGAGTAGTATGAAGGTCTCTGATGTCATTTAAGACCAAAGCCCCATGAAATAGAAGAGAATAGACCAAAATTTGAAGCCTATAGCTTGCTGCCCTATTTTGACTCCATAGCCATGTCAAAATGAAGCTCCAAGCTTGAAGAAGGTTCAATGTCGGTCATGAGAGTTGTGTAGTAGCTTCAGGGAATAGATTTAAGCAAAAGCCCCATGAAATTGATCAAGAATTTTGAAATTTTCTATTTGCTGTAATAACAGTCCATTTCTAGGGTTTGTATGAGGAAGAAGAGCTCAAGAATGGCCATTGATTCATGCCAAAGTTGAAGGAGACTAAGTGGGAGACTTGTAAGCATTATGGCCAAGCCTCATGGAGCTTGGTAACTCCATTTTGAATCGTGAGTATAGGAGTATGTACTCAGTGCAAACAGCACAAAAAAAGCAGACCCGTTTACTTGAAATCCACGTGAGCCAAGCAAGGCTTATGCCTACTCTATGTGATGATTGGAAGATGAAGAATTAACCAGTAGAAGCCATGGAGGTAGATGAAGTCTTGGTTGAGAGATGAGAGCAGGATTTTGGCTAAATGGAAGCTTGAGAGAAAGAGGGAAGAGAAGAAGAAACCCTTGATTAGCAAAAAGTAAACCTGTTTACTCCTCCCTAATCCTTGTTTAACTCCAATTAGTCCAATCTCCCTCCAAAATAACCTATAAATTGACCACAAGCTGTTATTTTCACCATAGAATCTCCAAGAACCTCCAGAATAGTGACGACTTGATGCAGATAGCCATGGCTAGTCACAGTTTGAACTGTAATTAAGCCTGTGACCAAATCTTGTCCTCCTAGTTACCCTGTACCAAGTCTGTGAGACTAGAATTCACCATGAAAATGACCCTTCCCATGGATCAAATCCATGCTCTGATACCAATGAAATAAAACTGACATCTCATACAAGAAAATACACAAGATCTAACATCTAATGCTGACAATAACAAGAAATGCTACTGCCATAGCCAAGATCCATGTTCTCTTGAGATAGGAAATTTAGGCCTGCCTCTACTCCATGAATTAGCACGTGGCTGAGCAGTTTCATTGACTCTAGAAGGACCACCATGTTCATAAGTCGATGGTATATGTTGATGAGCTATAGTAGATCTCACATTCCCATGAATAAGTGGCACTTCTTCAACATGAGTTGGTGGTTTACTTTGGAATCTATCTCCCAAGTTGCTGAATATAGTGATCAACTAATCAAACTTGGTATCCAATCTACTACTTTGTTGCTCCATATGAGAAATCATCTTGTTAAATTTATCATCCATGGAGTGGGTAAGCTGAAGTAAACCATCATTCATGTTGCCAAGTTGCTTAGAAATTTGTTGGAAGTCGTTAGAATCACGTCAGATGTTTATTTCATTCCCTTGGTCTATGACATGAGGGTTCTTTGGCCATTGCACTTCGTCATTGGTGGTACTAACTCCCATGAATTCTAGCCTCTGATTTGTGGCTCTATTATTTTCATTTTTCTCAGCATGATACTCCTCCAAGCCTTCCTCAATGTGGTCTAACATTTGCTCTTTCTTCTTGTTCCTTGCCATGTTGTAATTTCAGCACTGTCAGTCAAAGATTGGTCTATATCTTGAGCTATGCTTCCCCGATCCAAGTGCTTTATAGCTCCAAATGGAGCTTACAATATTTATATATACCATATTTACTGAAATAAGAACTTTGGAAAAGGCATATAATGGTTCCAGACCAAAACAATGTGTCTCTGCTTGCCTGTCAAAGTGCAGTCTACAGTGACCACCTGTCACAAAATGGGCTATAACTTGAGCTCTGCTACTCCAAATGAGGCGTGCTATTGCTAACATCGAAGAGGACTTTGAGCTCTACGTAGTGAGGACAAGAACCCTTATTGTAGAATTAAAAATGCATTTTCTGTAATAGGTTCTTTATGACTGTCCAGAATGGGACTGCACCCTGTAAAACCCTGTAGAAGCATTGTTTGAGCACTGTTTCATCCCATATGCATATAGACCATGGTAAAACTCGTGTGGGCACTGAAGGGAAACCTATAGGCTATAATCACCATGCTAATGCCATAGCCAAGATCCATGTTCCATATGAGATGTACAAATGGGAAAATAGATGGTATGCTGAGAATCAAGTGATGGTAAGCTACTGTAGAATACTCACCTTCTGTAATAGTAGACAAGGATACTCACCTCCAAGTAGGGTGGACATGGATATGCACCTCCATGAATGGTGGAAGGATGTGACCTTAAGAGCTCCACAAGGAGTTGTATTTCAAAATGATAAAAAAAGTTCCCACATTTGGCCATACTCCACTATTTATAGCTAACCCTAATTAATGTGTCTAGCTCCTAAGCCTAGGTTAAATTTGCTTTATTACAGTATTTAGATTCAATGCTATCAAGAAAAGGGTGTTCTATTACTATGTCAAACAAAGCTCATTAAAGATATTATTTAGAGGTTTGGTTTGGGTTCTACACATCTTGTTAGTACTTTGGGTTGTGCACATCCTGTCAGTACTCCTTGTCTTGTGAGCTCTACTAAAAACTCACTTTCTATAGAATGATGGACACTTAGCATTACATCAACCTTATGCTAATCTTGTTGGATGTCTACAATTTGTTGGCTTAAATTCTCGCCCTGACATTCTTTTTGCTACAAATTTCCTTGGACAACATCTTAGTTCTCCATGCCTTAAACGTTGGACTGTAGCTATTGTAGTTAAATGAGTTTTGAAGTATTTGAAAGGCATTAAAGATTTTGGGTTGGTTTATTGGCACCAACAAAACTCTGATTCTCTACATTCACTTCAAATTTTGGGTTTTACAGATACAAATTGGGCAAGCTCTCACTTATCTATGCATTCTACAAGTGGAAATTGTTTCTTTATCAATGGTTGTCTTGTTTATTAGACTAGCAAGAAACAACATTGTGTTACTGTTTCCACTACTACTACAGAGGTTGAATATGTATCTGTATCTTTAGTAGCTCGAGATTTAGTATGGCTTCCGACAAGTTCTATCTGATATTGGCCATCCTCCTCTCTCTGGCACACCACTTCAATGTGATAACCAAAGTGCTATTAGTCCTTGCTAAAGACTATGTTCAACATAACAAGTCTAAACATATTGCAATGCATTATCATTATGTTCTATATGAAGTAAAGAAAGGCACAATCATGATTGAACATTGTCCAAGTGATTAGATGACTATAGATATATTCACCAAAGGACTCAATGAAGCAACTTCACTCTACTGCGCTTGGAACTTGGAGTTGTCTCAACTTCGATCTTTGGGAATTAATCTACTATGACATTGTGGAGCCATTGTACATACTCCTGATAGGCACTATACGCTTCACATATACACATACACCTCAGATCTCTTGGTCATCTTTATACATACATATTGAGTTTCACTTCACATGCATGGATTCCCTTTACATGAACACAGTAATCCTTCTTGATCATGTTTGTACATTTGTACATAGGAGCTCGGATTTTTCCCTTATGCTCACCAAGGGTTTTTTAATCTGCAAAGCTAGAGACCTTTGTTTGAGAGGGAGTATTGGAGCTATATATAGCTCATCCTATCTAGACTAGGTCTCACCTATATATATGTAGATTGTGATCAATATGATATAGTCTTTGGGAGTGTATATGGTGTGTCTCTTCTCTCTCTATCACATCTCTACATATCTTCTCTCTCAACATTTCAACAATAATAGGTCTATTTAATTTGTAGAAGGATCAAGAACTTGCTACAAAGCCTATCAACATCATGTAGAAAGGATGGTTGGCTCTAGGGCATTGTGATGATTGCTTATGTCACTTCAACAAATTCTAATGTTCTTTGGGGATCAAGATGAAATGACAACTTTTCTTCCCTAGTAAAGAGGCATGTCTTATTGTTTACTTAGAATTGGTGGCCTTTGTCTAGCAGCAAAGTGTAGAATTTACTTCAAGATACTCCTCCTTGCTTCATGCACCAACCCAAGGGACAAATTGCTTTAGGATATTTCTCCTTGTTAGAATCTCATGGCTTGGTGTAATAGATATAGCAAGCAAAAATGCATTGTAAAAATTGAATTTCCCTTTCGTCGTTTACCTATCAGAAATTTACTTTCTAATAGCTCAAGGACCGAATGGGAAGCTTATTTTGTGGCCAATAGTCATGGATCTAGCCCCATTAGTGTTGATCACATAGCAAACATGTCAACCATGGATTCTGGCTCTTCAATATCTATTTGGAATGAACCTTATCAAATTATTTTTCCCTAAGCTTGCTATATGTGCACCTCTAACAAGAAATCCCTTCTCTAAGGAGGCTCCATCTGCCATGAATACTTGGTAGGCCTCAAAGAATGAGGCCACTTTTGCAGCTATTAGATATGTTTGAGAAGATGTAGGGTTGAAAAAAAATCAAGAACTACCTCCTGCAAGAAGCTACAGAATAAAAGACACTAACTCTTTGCTGCTACTCTTATCGTATCACAACAACTACCAACACTTAACCAACCAGAAGAGGTAGTGGAACCAACTCCAAATGTAAGTGAGAGGATGAGATGGACTAAAGAAGATTTTATATTTGAAGTGGTTGGTCTTCATCCAAATATGGATACATCTTGTGCATTGATTCCCTTGAAATTTCAAGAGAGAGTTTCTACTTTCCTAAGAAGAATTTGAAGATTCATGGCTATCCTAGACTACACTTGTTAGGGATTTTCAAGCTTGATGAAGGTTCAAGAAGAAGAAGTATAATGCCTTTCCTTGGAATAACCTTGAAGGAGCCCCCAGGGGGTCCACCTATAAGAAATCATCTATATAAGATGTATTCAAAGGATATTAAGAAATACTCTTTTATTACATGCTATAAGGCCTTAAAATGACTCCTTTTACTTTACTAAACTTACGATTTTTTTAATATTGTAATTAAAAAACCCCTCTTGTAAATATAATCCTATAAATTTTACTAAATATAATACTCTTTCTTTTGAACTCACGTGATATGTTACATGTTTTATAAGATGGACCCGCTAGGAAGGAGCCTTAGTGGAGCTATATTTATAGTTGACTAAGGCTCTTGATAAGCTAGCAACCTGACTCACTTTTGTGGAGTAGATGAGTCTGTCCTGCCAACTCCTCTTATACCCCGTGATGGCAATGAGAGAGAGATAAGCACAATGGTCTTTAATAACATTCTATTAGAGAATTTGGAAATTTTCATACACTTTGGGAATTATCAATATAGGTCATATTTAACCACATGGTCGAATCTTGTTCCCTTACTTGCAGGTGGAGTCTTCCCCAAGTACTTATATAGGCAGCCTTCCCAAGTCCCACTTTCAAACACGGGTCTAGATTTAGCCACATGGTCAAATCTTTACCTCTTATTTGAAAGTGGGACTTGGAAAATTTTCAATTCCCTAATATGGTGCTTAATGTGGAGCTACGAAATCATAGAATGCAATTATGAAAGCCTTTGAGTCCATGGATGATCAAGGTCAAATATATGAGGGATTTTTGGTTGCATCCTTCCATGGAAACTCAAAAAAAAAAATCTTAAAAGGTAGAAGAGCTCTATTTTGAAAAGTAACCCTAACTAAAGCCTCCACTAACTCATGATACCTCACTTTAGTCCAAAATACCTTCAAAATTATCTAGAAACTTGACCCCACGACTTGCTAAAATAGCGTGGAGGCTAACATTTTTGTTAATAACTCTTGTGAATGCCTCTAGCCACTATTTTTTCTAGCTGTAGCAGACTTACAAGTCACTGCTAGTCAAAATCCATGTCCTGTACTTGCAGTATCTAGATAAAATAGTTTTTAAATTGAGACTCGATATGAAGAAAAAGAGGAGAAAATGGATAAAAACCAATGCTTTGATACCATTGGTCATGAAGGGACATGAAAGGAGAGAGAAGATTGCAAAAAAGAGAGAAGAAGAGTCTAGAGAAGAGAGAAAGTCTAGGCAAGGAGTGTAACGTGCCCACCTATCGATTATCCAAGCATGTTTTTAGCTGCCCATCAAGAGACAAGTCTAGATGGCACCGCCCGATACTCCCATGGAATGTCATGGGTTTATTGCCTAGGGTTTCTCGAGTCCGCCTCACAATGAAACGTTCATGGTTGAACCCACTAGGATCGACCTGAAACTTGGGTTTCTAGGGGTCAAGGTCTCTTGACAGAATTCTAGCATCAGATTTGGACATTCTACTTTACACAAAGATACCCAATCCGAAGCAGATCTATGCCACACTTGGTTCAAAGAGAATGGGAAATGAGAGGGATGCGCTGCTCAACCTCTCTACCTGTAGGGCATAGTCCCATTCTGGTCCCCTAAAATGGCATGAATCGGGTTCTAACCTAATATTATCTAAGGGTTGTACAACTATTGAACCTTGTGAGAAGTCTCCTAGTTCTCTAGGACCACCCTTCCATAGGACAGACCCATTAGGGGTTCTGCCCACCTGCTTCCCTTGATAGCTTTAGTTTTCTATTTAGGTCCTATCACATTTCTGTGTGACATTCAAAATCAGCTTCCTTAATTAAATCTTTTAGGAAACAGGGTTCATTCGTGTAAGTTACGTCACAGACGAGAATACAGAACAAGCAGTCCTTTGACAAAAAAGTTCCTTAAGTTATCTTAAGTTAATCTTTGTCTCTTGCCCATATAGGAGGATTATATATCCCTTCTGTCCAACAGAAGTCCCAGTCCAAGTCAACAACTCTGTTTCAAACTCGGTAAGGGGTGTCCAGAGCTCCACTAACCCCAAGCAACCTAGGAGTGAGACACACTTTCCGTGGTTGGCCTTTTCACCACTCGACCTTTGGCCCATGAATCGAGTGGTGCCCTTTCAGGGTAATCCGCAGTGTGATCTTGGAGGTGATTCACCCATGCAAAATATCCTTCCTTAATTATTCCAATTAAGAATCAAGCACAATCAAGGCAATTAGCCTAATATCATCTTCTAGGAAAACATTCATTTATTCCTCATGGCAACTTATCATTATTGACCCTTGCCATGTATTTACCATCAAATACAAACACTTGGAATAATCATCCAATTTAGATCTCACAATCAGTTTAATGCAAAAGCATTTAGGGCATTATTTAATCAATCAACAAAACAATGGTATCCTTTTCCAAACATTGCAGGAGTAGTCATGATAACCTTCCATCGCACGTTTGCTCTCCCCCTTGGGATCTAAACAATTCCATGAAAATTTTACTTAACACTTCCTCCATTTAGCTAGGACATATGTCAAAGTTTCAACATTGCTCAAGACATGAGTTCTAATAATCCCTTACTTTGATTGATATAACTGAACCTTCTTCCTAATGAGTACAAAAGCATCGGTCTCTCCTTTCACTTAGGGTTTCCTAACCCTTGATCCTTTGCTTGCCCTAGAGTTGCTGTTGCATCTAACCCAACCCTGAACATGCTTAATAAATATAGTCGCTATCAGATGGATTTCAAGGCACCTAATTCCTAACCCTTATGGTCGTTGTTTGTGTGAATTATGCACTAGAGTTTCGAGATTGATTTTCCTCTAGGATAGATTACTTACCATGTGATCTGTCAAGCGTGCAAGTTCTATGTACTTCCACTGTGGTAAGATAATTTATCTATTAATTTCCAAGAGGGAAGAGTCGCTAATACCTTGGAACCTTGTATGCCATTCAGCTACATATGGATTTGTCACACAACATCTAGGTGCAGCTAACTTCCCTAGATACATGCACTTCGTAAACTCCATCTTTCGATTGTTGCAATAAACTTACCCTTTTCAATAATCCCTTCTCGTGTGACTTAGCGGGGGTCTAATGCATCTCATGCATGAATCAAAGTGAGCATTCATTAACTTGGAATTACATTACTTACATACAATAATGCAGTTGATGAGCAGTGATGTCCTCGCCCGAGGCTTCATTGCTCATTGTGGGGTTTCCATCTGCGCATGTCATTTTCCGCTTGGGGGCCATACTTCAGCTTATGAATCTCTCCCTTTCTCTGTCTCTCATTAGAGAGACGATGTGCCGGGGTGACTTTCCTTGGTTGCGACGGGGGTTTATCTTGCAGGGAAAGGGAATAAATTGCGGGGAAGAGACGAAGTGTGTGGTCCCCCTCTAAAGAGGGGAAGGGATCCCTCTTCCTCTTCTCCTTCTCTTCTTCTCTCTCTCCCTCTCTCTTCCTCTCCCTATCTCTCTCCCTCTTCTTCTCCTTCTTCTTCTCTTCTTCTTCTTCTCTCTCTCTTCTTCTTCTTCTTCTTCTCCTTCTCTTCTTCTCCTCCTTCTCTTCTTCTTCTTCTCTTCTTCTTCTTCTTCTTCTCCTCTCCCTCTCTCTTCCTCTTACCTTAGGCCGGCAGCAAGGAGGGGGTCTCTCTCTCTAACCCATGGTAGAAAAAAAAGGCTCTCTCTCCCTCTCACGGAGGCAATAGTGGCAAGAGGTAATGTGGCCCTCTCCTTCTAATGGGGGGGTTTATAAGGGAGCAGGCTTATAATTAGGGGAGGAATGCAGAGTAGTGGTGTGTTGAGTGTTG